>NW_015165254.1:799176-799283 GCF_001447785.1 Gekko japonicus
GACAGCTAGCCCCTCGCGATCTATCTGGGCGTAGTTCCGCTCCGCCGCAGACAGGGTTCGCGAGTAGTATGCGACCGGGTCCTCCCGGCTGTCAGGAAGGCGATGTG
>NW_015165254.1:799732-838021 GCF_001447785.1 Gekko japonicus
CTCCGAAGTTGCAGTCGGATGCGAGCTGGCGCAACTCCGCGAGGAACTCCCCGGCGGTCTCTCTGGCCAGCTGATTGCGGGTGTAGAATGTTACCCTACAAGTCAGCTCGGTGGGTTTCGGTGCGAAGTGGCCCTGCACCGCCTTGACGATCTGTTCGAAGGTGCAATCGCCAAGGTTGGTGGGGGAGAGTAGCCTTCTGGCCAGGGACACCACAGCGGTGCCGCAGGAGGCCAGGAGGAATCCCCGCTTCTTGCCTTCGTCGGTGATGTCAAAGAATTCTAGCGCAGACTCGGCGCCCTGGACCCAGGACGCCCAGTCTTGCGGGCGGGCTGTGTCGAAGGGTGGAAACAGCCCTAGCCCGGGAGCGGTAGCCATTGTGCGCACCGGAGGGGGTGCGGGAGGAGCGGTCGAGTTGTTCGATGTTTCGCTCATCGGATCGGCTGCTTCGCGTCCTCCTGGTCCCTCGCGACGGCCCGGCTCAGATGGGGCTAGATCCCATCCTCGTCACCACTATTGTGTAGTGGGGAGCCGCATGGATCGACGACAGACAACGATGTGGTGCATAGCACGCTTTATTAGGCACACAACAAGACATGCAGACAAACAGCCGGCAGGCCAACTATATACACACCTGGGGACCACCCCTTGGTCACCATTGGTGGGTTTGAATCTCCCGCCAAGGCTCCCATTGGTTCCCTAGTGGAGGGACTAGGATCCTAGTCCCCATTGTCTTCCCAGACTGAAGCTCGGGTATATGCGCTGACCTCCGGTGGCGGTCAGTGGACACAACACTTAAACAATGCTCAGCTTTGGAAAGATGATGCCCATAAGTAGGATCCAGACTAAACTGACAATTTCTACAGAGTCCACCTTCCTGCTGCCCGCCCCCGCCCCCTTGAGAGCAGGCCCCCACCTGTCTTGAGAGCCAGTGTGGTGTAGTGGTTAGGAGCACGGACTCTAATCTGGGAGAACTGGGTTTGAATCCCCACTTCTCCACATGCAGCTGCTGGTGTGACCTTGGATCAGTTACAAGTTCTTTCAGAGCTGCTCTCTCAGGAGCAGTTCTTGGAAGAGCTCTCTCAGCCCCACCTACCTCACATGGATTCTGTTGTGGGGAGGGGAAGAGAAAGGAGATTGTAAGCCGCTCTGAGGCCCCGGTCACACGGGAGGTTTTGCCCCACAAGAGGGACGGATCGGGGGCACAGCAAACGGTCATGATCACACCGCAACATCTGGGAAGCGGTGCGCACCCGTCCCCGATCCGTCCCTTCAGCCCGAAAATGCGCATTAAAAAAAAACCTAGGAAAGAGTACTACCAACCTGAAACGCCGCAGCAAGCGCGGCCATGGGATCACCAGCGCGCCTGTCTTCAGCAGCATTCAAGGCTCCTGGCCAAACTGCGCATGCGCACACATGTACAACCGGCTGCCTCGCTCTCCCTTCCGTGGCTTCCCCCCCCCGGCATCTGATCGTGCTGGGGAGCAACTGTGCGGCGGCTCAGAAGATCTGTCTGATCCTGCTGCTGCGTGTCTCTTTTGGTGCGGCTCTAAAAAGCCGCACTTTGGCCACGTCAATTTCCCCCGTGTGACCGGGGCCTGAGACTCCTTTGGGTAGTGAGGGGTTTGGGTATAAATCCAATCTTCTCCTCTTCCTCCTCCTCCTCCTCCATCAGGGTCCCTATCGGCCAGGAGTAGCATTTTGTGGAGACCTGTGGGCTGCCCTGGGAAGGGGAGGTAGGAAAGCTGTTCTGCTGAAGGAAAATTTAGTCTGGATCCAACCCCATAGCTTCTGCTACATAATAATTACTGGTGGTTTGTTTGCCAAGCAGCCTCTTTGCCCCTCCACTCATGTTTGCTTCCTCTGGAGTGAAGAGTGGCAGCAGGGGTTTAGAGCCAGGTCTGGAAGACGTCCCGCCGTGGCAGGCAATGTGGTAATGCTAACTGGTGGATTTATAAGTCAGCCAGTTAATTATAGAAAAATGACTAGACCCACCAAAAGATATAGTAATTTCTGCCTTTTCTCAAGTCACTGTTTCCTCACAATGGGGCTTTTGAGCCAAAATTTATCAGGGCCTAGCCACAGAATCTCTTTCCTTAATACCAGTCAGTGCAGTGCAGTCCTGAACAGAGTTACAACCTTTCTAAATCCACTGAAGTCAATGAGCTTAAAAGGGTGTGGGCTGCACTGAGGGTTTAGCATCAAAACAAGGAAGTGACAGAGGACTGTTTCATGTTTGTAGTGGTATTTCTATTGCTCCAGTGTAACTACTAAAATAAAATGGGACTCCAATGGCACCTTAAAGGTAAAGGTTCCCTTGCTCGAAAGCCAGTCAAATCCGACTCTAGAGTTGTGATGCTCATCTCCGTTTCAAAGCTGAAGAGCCAGTGCTGTCCGAAGACATTTCCGTGGTCATGTGGCCGGCATGACTAAACATCAAGGTGCACAGAACGCTGTTACCTTCCCACTGAAGTGGTACCTATTTATCTACTTGCAATTTCTTGCTTTCGAACTGCTAGGTTGGCAGGAGCTGGAACTAGAGACGGGAGCTCACTCCGTCATGCGGCAACTCGGGTCTCGAACTGCTGAACTACTGACCTTCCACAGCCTGCAGTTCAGCGTCTTAACCACTTGAGCTACCGCAGCTCCAATGGCACCTTAAAGGCTAACAAATTTTATTCCAGTACATTATCAGATGCCACTGGACTATTGTTTTATTTGCTAGAATCTTACTGGGGATTTTGCCATGAAGGATCATCTGAAGTGTGAAAGCATTTTTTCTGAAAAAATCTGAAGTGAGCTTTTAATATCGAATTGAATAGTACTTATTGTAGCAACATGTCATGCTCTGGTTCACAGAAAAGATTGGGTAGAATAGAAGTGCACTGATGGATATCTCTGTCTTTAGAAGCATGAGCCTTTGATGGAGGACATGAATGCTATTGTTAATCCCTAAACTGCTTTTGGGGAGCAGATTGAATACGGGAGCCTGGCTTCCAGGTATGATTAAAAAATGGTAAGAGGATCAAGCGTCTTCACCGTACACTTGTGCTGAACCCATTTCTTGAAGTGTATATTTAAATGTACTTTTTGAAACCCTCCCTATAAGGATGGCAGCCTCCAGGTGGGACTTGGGGGTTCCCCCCAGAATTACAGCTCATCTCCAGACTAAAGAAATCAATTCCCCTGGAGAAAAGGGATGCTTTGGAGGGTGGATTTATGGCATTGTATCCCAATGAGATCCATGTCCTCCCCCAGGCTCCATCCCCAGATCTCCAAGAATTTCCCAACTTGGTTCTGGCATCCCAACCCCCCCATCTCCCACTGGTGGCAAGAGGGGACCTAACAACTCTACTGCCCAGTTCCTTCCATGCTTTTGCACAAAGAGGGATGAAATAATGAGAATTACATTTGCCAAAAATAAGTTAAAAAATTTTTTGTGTTGTTTTCTTGAGTTGCTGTGAAAACATTTGTGCTGTGGAATTGCCTCCCAAGAAAGAGCCATCTGTTAGTACTCTCCAGGGAATTCATAAATATGTAAAAACATTTTTTATTACACAAGACATTTGGAGATAAAAGGGTTTCCCTCTATTTATGATAAGAGGCTGGCTGGTGCGGCCTTAGAATTAGTGGTTTTAGCCAGTGGAGGCTTTTAAAAGAAAAAAAAATGAAAGTTTTTATTGTTCCCTTTATATTTTTTTGTGTTTTAATGTTTATTGTGAGCCACTGTGAAGGCCATTTGAGCTGAAAAAGTTTAAAATGAAATAACATTTACATTTTTTTATATGCTGAAAAGTTTGTTTTTGCAAATCAGCTAGATATACCTCACACACATAGTGCCCCCACTCAACAAAATCCTTTCTTTCCTGTTGCAACTTGTCATGTAAACAACTGAGTCTGTCTGTTTCATCTCTTTCTTTCATGCACACCAAAAGAAGAGACAGGTCCAATGGCATGAAGAAAATATTATACATTTGTGGGGAACCAGGACGTTCCTTGTTAAAAGTGACATGTGACAGAGACCAAGCATGTCAGTCAACCATATCCAACCGTATCGTTTCTTCTGTCTTAATAGGCCTGTGGCTGGCACCCAGATTTGTGTGCACCTATCAGTTTTCAGCCCTAACTAGACACTAAACACTTTCTCAGTTACAGGTTGTATGTGTCCTTTGGGGACTGTGTGTTAGAATTCAGAACAGCAACTATGTCAAGACATAACATGTGGCGTCCTTGGCAGTTTTAAACTCCAGTCACCAGTATTAAGCTGCCCTGTTTAGGTCTGTGTAGTGTTTTCTGCCTAAACATTTGGCTCACACCTTTGCTTTTGTCTTTGTTGCAAATCTGTTGACGAGCCTTTGGTGAGATTAGGTTCCATGTGAGTACTGTTTTGTGAATAGGATTCTGATTGAATTTGAGCCCTTCTGTAGCCTGGAACAGTTATCGGTGCTGATTGGTGAATGTAGACATGTAAGACAGTTCCAAGGGGAAAATTAATGTGTTTCATATTATTCACTATGTCTAATAATAGACTGGTTCCTGTCTGAATGATGAAAGCAGCAAAATGGGACCACCCATACATGAGGCATGGGTTCCTTGATGCCTTACAACACCCCCCCCCAGCCTGTCACTTTATTTAATGCTACAGTAACTGTCCCCATTAATTAAAGGAGCAAAACCAGCTCACCTACAGACATGGTAGGGGCTCCTGAATACTAAGTGGGCTTCATAAGATATAAACTTCATGAATTAACAAAAAGGGGGGGAACCCTCCCAATGAAATTATCAAAAAGGGGGGGAACCCAAAAATTGCCTGTTGAGGACTGGAAATGCTTCAGAAGGAATGGAACAAATGTGGAGGGCAACTGAATGTCAATATGTTGTCAAAGGCTTTCATGGCTGGAGTTCATTCGTTGCTGTAGATTTTCCGGGATGTGTGGCCGTGGTCTTGGCATTGTAGAACCTGATGTTTCGCCAGTAACTGTGACTGGCATCCTCAGAGGTATAAACACAGAAAGATGGAATACTCTGTGTCAAGAAAATCTACAGCAACTAACTGAATGTCAGTTAGATGGGGAAAAGGTGACAGAGGAAATTAGCCTGTTCAGTTCCCTAGAGGAAGAGATAGGTTTGTATGACGTGAGAGTCAATAATATCTACCTCAGCTTTGCCAACTTTGACTGGCTATGCCCAGGGCTGGCCCCAGCTTATTTTGCACCCTAGGCGAGGATCCCTTCTGGCGCCCCCCCCCCCCGTGCGCCCACCAGGGCATATGGAGAAGAGGCTGACCAGTGGGGCACTCACAAGCCGTCGCTCCCCCGGCCCTGCTGCTGCCAGTCCCCAGTCGTGAGGAAGAGGAGGAGGAGAAGCACTCCGCTGGGAAGCCAAGGGGGCAGGCAGGGAGAAGTTAGCCAGCCAAAGAGGCAGCGGGCGGGGGTCACCTGGCCGCGGAAATGCAGGGCTTTTGGCGGGGGGGGGCTTTTGACAAGGGGGCAAGTGCAGTTTGGCGCCCCAAGGGCCGGCACGCTCTAGGCAAACACCTAGTTCGCCTAGTGAGCGAGCCGGCCCTGGCTATGCCTTTCCTGGATCTTGAGCACAGAAAGCATTTTTCATACATTATCTTGTAGTCTTTACAACAGCCCTATAAGTAGGCTGCTAGTAGTATATTCCTGATGGTGGAGTGGGTGAGATTGAACATATGTTCATCCCCATCTGGTCCTGGTCCTGTACTGTCTGCTTTGATAGGCAGCAGCAACTCAGCCCCCTCTTCCCGAGAGAGACTTCCGAACTGAGGCTTAGTCCAGACAAGATGGAGGTGATGCTGGTTGGAAAGGCAGAGAGTGCTTAGCTGGGGCCTGTCTACCAGCCTTAGATGGGGTTAAGCTCTCTTTGGCAGATCAAGTTAAAATCCTGAGGGTGCTCCTAGACCCAGCCTTGTCCTCAGTGGGTAGCCAAAGAAACTTGCATCATTTCCCACTCCTCCAATTGATCCTCACCAGGGGTCGTTTTGTAGAAAAAGAGCTAGGGGAACTCATTAGCATAACTCATTAGCATATGCCACACACCCTGACATCACCGGAAGTGTGTCATAAGGCCACACACCCCGCCCCCAATGGTCCCGGCCGCCGCTGCCGGCCTTGCAGCTCCACTGCCGAGCCCCATGAGGGGCCCGGCGGTGGACCTGCAAGGCCGGCGGGAGTGCAAGGAAGCCCCGCGAAGGCCCTCCCTGGCCCCAGGCAGGCAGGGGTGGGGAGAGGCAGGGAGGAAGCAACTTACCCTCCCTCTTCTCCTGCCTCCTCCTGGCTGAATGAGGGCCGGAAGCGGGGCGGCCAGAAGCAGGGGGCGGGGCTTCATCATGTGCCCTGCCCCCCGTACTTCACAAAGATCCTTTGATATTTGAGAGTGTGACTGGCTCAATGTCATCCAGCAAGCTTCCAAAGCAGAATGAGGATTGGAACCTGGATCTCTCAGACAGAAATAATGTAGTCCGTATGATAAAACAAACCTAAATATTCCTTTATTCTGTGTGAGTGTGTGAGAGATCCAGTGTGGTGTGGCAGTTATAATGCTGGCCTAGGATCTGGGAGACTCACGTTTGAGTCCCCTGCCTGAATATAAAATTGAGGAGAGCCACTTCTGGGTCTCCTTTGGGGAAAACAGTGGGGTATAAGGGAAGTAAATAAACAAATGCAGGCCTTAATTTGAGCTGGTACTGTGAAGGGCTTATCAAGAGCTTCTGTGGAAATTTAAAAAAAAATCTTACTGCTGATGTAGCAGTGAATCGCTTTGTATATCTAGGGAGGGTATATATATATAAACAGTGGGAACATTCACACATTTGATCTCCCATCTCTAGTCTGAAAACGATACAGCCCAGCAAACTCTGCATCAGATTCTTTGTTTCTGCTTTCTGTTTTTTTTTCTTAACTCCCTTCCCACATCAAGGCTACTTCCCTATGATTCCCCCTTCTCCCTGCCAATTGAGAGCATTTTGCCTTTTTAAAAAACCAATGCCAGGTGGAGGGGGCTTGCCTGACTTCCGCTTCCTCCTCATGCATGCTCTTGGGGAGTGAAAGGCCTGAGGAGTGAAGTCTTGAGAGAAATTTGTATTCACACAGAGAATCCCACTTAAATACTTAGAGAGCAGGGGGAATAGCTGTGTGCTGGCAAGCCTGTCTTCCCTACAGCCGGGCTGGGGAGGGCAGCCGCAAGGAGGGGGCGCTTCTGCTTTACCAATTGCCACTGGAAAGTCCTGGCTGGAGCACTGAGTGGTAGCCTGGTCAGCAGCCCCCATTTCCTTCCAGTGGAAGAGGGAGCAGGTTACAAGGGCTAGTTGTACCCCCCCCCCCTTTCTAAAGCACTGGTGGCTACATCACTGTATACTTCTAACATTATAGTGATATAGCAAGTATTATTAAAAAAAAAGTTTAAAACCCTCTCCATCAGCACTGGGGGGGGGGGATGGTGGGTGCAAGAGGAAACTAAGGGAAAACTCAGAGAATCTGCCCTGTATGAATGCTCCATTGCTGATGTAGGTGAAGCTAGATATATTTGAAACATCAGTGTGTGCCCACAGGGAATAGCCTTCATGTGGAAGCAGGCAACCTATATGTCTGACAGTGGAAACTGGAGCCCCACAGGGTCCCTTCAGTTAGGGACAATTGACATTTCCAAGATGTCTTCAAAGGCAACCGTACATACAGCCAGGGTTGCGGTCTTTCATCTGGTCCCTCTAGTTGCATCCTTAATATCAATTTGATCTCCAGCAAATACAGAGTGAGGTTATTTAGCTCCATGCCATGAAAGGCTTAAGGTGCCCATTTCCATGAATATAAGACTCTATGAAAGGGACAGGACATTTGTCTTATGGCCAGTTAGTAGTAACCCTACATACAGCACATTACAAAAATTGAGCCTTGAGATTACAGTAGTGTGGTCCATAGGATTGTCAACTCAAGCTCTGGAAATTCCTGAGGATTTTTTTGGGGGGCAGTGCCTGGGGAGGACAGAATTTGGGTTTGGGAGGGAGCTCAGCAGGGATGCGAGGCCACACAGTCTGCCCTCCAGGGCTGCCATTCCCTCCATGGGAACTGGTTTCCATAATCTGGCGATCAGTTTACATTCCGGGAGAACTCCAGGCCCCAGGGTTGCCAGGCTTCCCACTATGGCAGGAGACCTCCGTCTGGTAACACTTATTGTCCGTCACCTCTCCAAGTGGTGGTGGGAGGAAAATAAAAATGTCAGTGTCATACAGGGTATGACATCTCTTCTAGGGAAAACCTGAATGTGATGTCACATCGCTCTGGAAGCTCCACGATAAAACCATAGGGATCCCTAGAGAGACGTGACATCACTTCTGGTTTCCCCCAGAAGTGATATCACGGGCCACACAGTGCAGCACTGGCACCTTCTATGTCCCCACCCCCAAGGTGCTGCTGGTTGCCAGGCATGCCCTAACAACCCTACTAATTAGTCCCACTCCCCTGGAAGTTGGTAATCCTACACATGAACAGACATGGCTAGAAGACTGGCTGAGTCTAAGGCCTGCAGAGACAAAGTGCCTCCCCATATGAGTTTCCCAGGGCTGAACATCTCTTTAAACTCTGCAGCAACCTGTGCCAGGTACCTTAGTTCGCATACCACCATGGTATCTGCAAGGGCTATGGTTCTGTGGTAGGCTTGCCAAGTCCCCCAGGGGGGCGGGGAAACCCCCACCCCAGAGGCCCGTTCCTCGCTGCCGGCGGATTGGGCCCCGGGGGGAACTCCACTCCGATGTGCACGTCGCCCGGAAGTGACGCGGGCACGCCGGGCACGCTGGGGGCAGGGCCACGGTCATCCGAGCGAAAACTCTATGGTTTTCCCTCAGATGGTCGTGGCCCCGCCCCCAGCGTGCCTGGCGTGCCCGCGTCACTTCCAGGTGACGTGGATGCGGCGCCACACACGCTCCAGCCGCCAGCTGGGAGTCCCCCGCTGCGGCTGAATTCACACTTGGCAACCCTATTCTGTGGCATGCAAACCTAGCACACATAGGTACTTTGCACAGGTGGCAACACAGTTTAGACATGATGTAGAGATTGTGGAAAGTCACATGGGAAAGTTCTTTGCCTTGGCAGCTTCACATTTAAATCGGATCTAAGGTCTAGTCTCTGCAACAGAATGAGATGGTTGAATCTTGAGGGGCTAGAATGGGCTGTGCCACTTAAGACAGCAGGCAGGGAGAGTCACTTTATTAATGCTCCTCCATGTGAAGACTCCCTGCAATTTTTTTTTTTTAAGTACATCAGGGTTAAAGATTCTAGCTTATCTCTTTTCATGCTGTTCTAGTTTCCCACATAATGGGAATTATTAATGTGGGGAAAATAATGCATGAGAAAGAGTTCTGCTGACCCTGAAAGCTTTCTCTCTATTTCGTGACTTGCAGTTGTTCTTAATAAATGGATTGCCCTTAACTGTTGGGGTTTAGCCTTACTTCTCTGGAATTTATGCAGCATATCATGTCCCTTTGCTGGTAAAAAAAGAGACAGAAATGTGATAGAAAAACGGCTAATGAGATAAATAGCAACTCTAGGATAGGGTTGTGTTTCAAAAACAAAAGCCACGGAGGACCTTTTATTAGAACCAACCAAAATAACACAAAACCAACCCTGACCTCTGTCTCCCCATCTCACACCTGTTCTATTTGTTTTGTCTGCCTGGCATAACAAGTTGTTACTCACAGAGCGATCTGCTGAGAGCACATGATCTGTTTCAGAATGCCTATTGCTTTGCTGCAACTGGGGGAGAGCCCTTGACTGGAGCTCATAGACCATCCCAGATTATGAATGATAATAACAGAAGTGGTGTTTCTTTTTCATGCTGACCTTTAGATAACTTCAAAGCATGAAGGTGTGATAAATATGGCGCCTCCACTTTGAATGTCAATGCTGCTCTAGGGTTTCACCGGGGGAAGGGGGAGGAGAGAAGAGGGAACCGGAGTCCTTGTGGGAAGATTATTTTAAAATGCAAAGCAATTGGTGCTCCAAGCCCAGGAAATCCAGCATGGCCACAATTAAATGCATTAAAATAGCACTTTGAGTTCCATGCTGTGATGCTTTGTGTCAGCAGTAAGAGAAAACAATGACCTTTTATTGCTTCAGGGATTTATCTAATTGGAATAGTCTGGTTTTTATGTGTACTACTTCTGAAGCCCTGGCAAATTCTCACCAGCCTGGAGCTGAATTAATTAACTGCAGGCATAAGAGATGAAGCTAGGGCTTGAGGTTTGGAAGGCCCAAACAGTGCTGCAAAAGCAGGCCTCAAAGTAGTACTGAGTGCTCAGTTTATGTCTCTTAAACCTTTCACCTTAGGTAGGGTTGCCAGCTCTGGGTGGGGAAATTCCTGGAGATTTGGGGGAGGGGGGGCTTGGGGGAGAGAAAGGACCACAGCAGGGTATAATGCCATGAAGTCCACCTTCCAAAGCAGCCGTTTTCCCCAGAGGAACTGATCCCTGTCTTGAAATAAGTTGTAATTCTGGGAGATCAGAGTAGAAATGACTGTCCTACGGTCACTCGGGGGGCTTCCATAGCAGAGAGGGGATTCAGATTTGTTCACAGCATGGTCACCAGAACAGTTAAGAAATACTGCAATGGACTTTCTTGTTCTATGAATGACAATAAAGAAAAAAGCAACCCACTGTATCTACTGGGGAAAGGAAGATGGAAGTGGAGTGTGGTCAGGTGGAAAGGTCCTGAGGGCTCAACTGGATATTGTATTAAACATGCAGCAACTTCTGAAGATGGCAGACAGATGTTTCACTCCCTTTCCCTGTTCGTAACATCTAGTAGAGCTTGCCTTATGTCTTGCTGTTATGATATGCATATATACATACATCCCGCTTCATTACCAGCCACAGGGGAAGGAAAGAAGATGCAAAATATCAGGACTCAAGGCAAGTTCTCCTAGATGTTATGAGCATGTAGTTATTATAACATCTGGATTACCCCTTCTGGTGTTTCTTGCAGTAGTGGCTGTGCTGGTCTCCAAGCCCATGTGACTGATGCCCTCCCAGGTACCAAAAAGGAAGAAGTCATTTAGTGGAGGAGCAGGTACCTTCCTATGCTTCAAAACTACTTCTGCACGTAGATTCTCAGAATAAACCACAGGGGAAATTAGGGCAGCCAGCTCCAGGGAGGGAAATATTTGGAGATTTGGGAGCAGAGCCTGGGGAGGCCAGAGTCTGGGGACGGGAGGATTTTCAGCAGGGACATGACGACAGTCCATCCTGCAAAGCTGTCATTTTCTCCAGGGTAACTGAAATTGTGGTCTGGAAGTCATTCACAATTTCAGAAGAATTCCAGGCCCCATCTGGAGGCTGGCAACCACAGGGGAAACTAGTCAGTTTCATGCCTTATTTGTGAGTGCCCAGAGGACATTGTTACATTAGTTGGATTCTATGGCATTCTGTGGAAGACCCTGATGCTGGGAATGACTGAAGGTAAAAGAAGGGAACAGCAAAGGATGAGATGGTTAGACAGTGTCATCGATGCAACGAACATGAAATTGAGCAAACTCCGGAGGATGGCGGAAGACAGGAGGGCCTGGCGTGATCTGGTCCATGGGGTCGCAAAGAGTCGGACTTGACTGTGCGACTGAACAACAACATGGAAGAGGTAGCCAAATGGCTGCAAGTGGCTGATTCTGGCTCCTGGGGACTTGACCAATGTTCCCTCTAAGCTGTGGAGTCTTGTGAGCAAACACTCTACTTTGGTGAGCAACCGGCATTAAAGCTGTGAGCGAGCGGTTTGGCCGCTGCATAAATTAGTTTGCTCCGGAGCCACATCCTTCCTGAGATGACAAAAATGTGTGAGCCGGAGGCTAAAAAACTGTGAGCGAGCTCTCACTAACTCAGCTTAGAGGGAACACTGGACTTGACCAATTTTTAATCAAGATGTGGCAGAGCAGTTGTCCACAGTTTTACTCAAAAGGAAAATAAAAGTTTCTGACAATGTAACAGAGAACACTTTTCACACCTGAAAGTTACATCTCTCTTCAGTTTTTGTGTATAATGCCCCAAGCTATTATTAAGCCCAAGTACTCCACAGTTATAAAACATGGTAGGAGAGGCAATCCTGTAGGCGAGTCCTAGACCATAAAGGGCCTTGTAGGTGATAACCAGTACCTTGGATTGAGTATGGTAGCTGCTCAGTAGCTATGGAGCTACCGCAGAATAGAAGAAGAGTAGTTTTTTATACCCCACTTTTCTTTACCTTAAGGAGTCTCGAAGCAACTTACAATCACATTGTATAGGTGTGACATGCACATTCTGCCTGGTATCAGCTAGTAACTGGGCTGCAGTTTTGTACCAACTGGGATTTCCAAGTTGACTTCAAGGGAAGACCCATGTAGAGTACACTACAGTAGTCTAGCCTCACGGTAATCATGGCATGAATCCATGTGGCCAGATTGTCTGAGCCAAGGTAGGGGGTCAACTACTTGGCTAGGTGAAGCCAGAATGGGATTTTTTGAAGCTGCATTGGTTTGCTTCTGTAGTAGTAATAGTGGATCCAGTATAACCCCTAGGCTCTTAAGTGAAGTAGAGAGTGTCAGCTGGACCCCATCAAAAGTGGGGAGTTCAGTGTCCTTCAGCTCAGTGTCCTCAGTGACCTCTGTCTGATCAGGATTCAGTTTCAACTTATTCATGGTTAGCATTTTATCCCAGCAATAAGGCATTGTTTCAATATCTCTATAGAATCACAAGGTGATTTGGGTAGAGATACAGAGCTGGATGTCATCCGCACATTGATGACAGCCTTCTCCAAAACTGCAGATGATTTCCCCTAAGGGCATTACATAGAGACTGAATGACATGGGGAATAAGAATGAGCCTTGAGGAACTACATCTGGCAAGTCCCATAATAGTGATATTTGATGTTCCTACCTGTAAGGAGCGATTTAAACCAGTCCAAGGTGCATCTTTTAATGCCAACTTCTTTTTTTAAGCAATAAAACGACATGATCCACTTTATCAGAGGCTGCTGATAGATCCAGTACGGGCAATAGAGAGGCACAACCTTGTCTGCATTCAAAGAGAGCATCAACTGAAGCCACCAGCACAATCTCTGTCCTATAGCTTGATGTGAAGCCAGACTGAAAGGGGTCTAGGGCAAAAGATGTTGTCTAGGAGGGCCTGGAGTTGTTCTGCTACCTCTGTGTAATCATAATTGACACCATTGCTATATATTTTGGCATAGATTAATTCTCATCTAGTGGTACTTCATCATAATTAGTATATTAATATTAATATTCCCAAATTATACTGGTGGTGGTCACTTACACTGATATTATTTAATGTGTGTGTATAGGGCTCATTTTGAAGAAAATGTACTACTTGGAAACAAGATCTAAAGAAATGGTTATGTCCCAAGAGAGGTATTCACTTTACACTGCTGTCAGGGCACTCTTGGAAAAGGGTGAAATATATTAAAATAAACAAAATGGCATATTAAAATGATGTGTGCATGAAATCTTTACACTATGTGTTGGACTCTGTATGAAGTTTAATTTATCCACTCAAAGTTGGAATTATAGCCTGCCCTGGCAAATTATTTCTATTCTGCTGGTCACTGTGATATTAATTTCCTGTAGACATTAAAATGCCACAGCACTCTTTGAACAGTAAAGAAGTTACATTAAAAATCTCTGTGATGGTATAAATTTCTTTCCAGAATGACCTGTGTAAATGGTTTCACCGAAGTGCAATGTTGATTTGCTGCCTTCTGTGTTTGTAAAGGTTTCCCTTGCTCAAAAGTCAGTGGAATCTGACTCTAGGGAGCAGTGCTCATCTCCGTTTCCAAGCCAAAGAGCCAGCGCTGTCCAAAGACTTCTCTGTTGTCATGTGGCCGGCATGACTAAACGCCAAGGTGCACGGAACACTGTTACCTTCCCACCGAAGTGGTACCTATTTATCTACTTGCAATTTCTTGCTTTCAAACTGCTATGTTGGCAGGAGCTGGGGCCAGAGATGGGACCTCACTCCGTCATGTGGCACTAAGGTCTCAAACTGCCGAGCTACCGATCTTCCAGTCTTCAACTCAGTGTCCTGCCAGGACCAACGACATATTAACAAGGGATCACAGTCGAAGGAGAGATACTGTCAAGTGGAGACTTTGCAATTGACTGCAAACGTGTCCTCCCCTACTCCCATGGAACAGCAGTCTCAGGCACCCGGGAACAGGGTTGCCAGGTCCTCCCTGGCCACCAGCAGGGGGTTGGGATAGGATTGCCAGCTCCAGGCTGGGAAACTCCTGGAAATTTGGGGGTGGAGCCTGGGGAGGTCAGGGACCTCAGTGGGGTACAGAGAATCTACCCTCCAAAGCGTCAATTTCCTCCAGGGGAACTGATCTCTGTACTCTGGAGCTATAATTCCGAGAGATCCCTAGGTCCCACCTGGAGGCTGGCACCCCTACATGGGAAGCAACAGAGGAATTCTGAAAGCCACACCCAAGAGTTTATTCTCAACACCACCATGATGGCTCAGCACAAGAGGGCTTGCTGTCTGTAGGTCCTGAGTGCCACCAATGCAACAGTCAGAAAGGAACACTGCAACTAGTTGCCTTGGCAGCTTTCTGATGACCTAAGGGGCCAAGAGAGTTTCATCTAGCCACATGAAACGGCAAATCCTGGCCTGGCTACTTATGAATATGTCATCATTTTGAATGCTATACCATTTGGAATTATCCAAAAAATCTCAGTATCTCCATGAGTGAGGCTTGTGCAAGGGAATTACTGGTGTATTGTGCTCCAAGTTAAATTTGTGGTACCATTGGGTTTTCTATCTAAGGCTTAAAAATGTCTTGGGTTGGCTCTGTTGGGATGACAGGAAATCAGTACCTGGTGCGCAGATGAAACAACACAAGTTAAGCATATTTATATGTATTTCACATAAACTTACTCGACTTCCAAATTTAAGTTTTTAAATAAAAATTAGATTCCTTCACGAATGAGCTAAGGTGACCAATAGTAAAGGGAAGAAAACTGAAAGGTGGAAAGCTAGACTGGCCATCCCATAAGGAGGGAAGGGACTCGTAGTCAGGGAATAGTAGCTAAAGGAAAAGGATCGGGAGCTGGAGTCCTACTGTTGACCAGGAGAACCTCTTCAAAATATCTTTCTTGCTTCTCAGCTTTTTGCCAGAGATTTTCCACATATTTTCCAAGCTTCCCCCCCCCCAAACACACGTTCTAGACCTTGTTTTGTTTATAATAAGGAAAGCTGAGAGGCTCCGAGTGCTGACTTCTTTGTGCCAAACAACAGATTTCATGTTTGCGCAGTGTCTGAGACATGGAATGCACCCAACCTTTGATAAGGTCTGACGTATGAACATTCACTGCCAGGATCATTATGAATGAGTTTGGTAGGGAGGCATTTCTATAAACCAAGTAGCTGTAATCCTGAGAGCAGGGTTTCAGTGGGAAAAAAGGCACAGTGAAGCACAATGCACAGAATTACCTTTGAGCTATGTAATGAGCACAGGTGTGGTCGAATTGGGCCACAGGGTTGTGTGCCAGTAATAGTTACACTGAACAATCCAAGGTCACTTATTCAAATGAGACTGACTTGTGGCAGTCAACACTGAATAGAATGCAGTCACTCTAATCCAGACCTAGTAATCTAATGTAATAATGAGCATCCTATAATTTCAGAAGGGTTTAAGCACTGACTTACATTTGGAGAGGGGCCAGGGCTCAGTGGTGGAGCAATTACTTTGTATGCAGAAGGTTCCAGATTCAATCCCAGATATTTCCAGTTTAAAGGATCAGGCAATAAGTGACATGAACAACATCAGCCAGAGATCCTGGAGAGCCACTTGCAGTCAGAAGGGACAACGCTGGCCTGAATGTATTTACCCAGTATAAAACCGCTTCATATATGTTCTTCAGGCCGGGGCTGCTGTTTCTATTTATCTTCCAGTTTTAAGCCTGTTTTGTGTTTGTGACATAGGAGCACATTAGTGTGGACAACAGCCTGTTCACCTGGCAACCAAGCCCTACTTGGTTCACTGGGATTTGCTCCTGAGTAAACATAAATAAGACTGCAGGTTTAGGATACAACTAGACAAGATAAAACCAACAATGCAATCCTAAATAGAGTTATACCCTTCTAAGTCCACAGTGGGCTTAGAAGAGTGTAACTCTCTTTATTTGCACTCATCTTAAGGTTAAGAGGAGCTGCAGTGGCTCAAGTGGTTAAGACGCTGAACTGCAGGCTGTGGAAGGTCGGTAGTTCAGCAGTTCAAGACCCGGGTTGCCGCATGACGGAGTGAGCTCCTGTCTCTAGTTCCAGCTCCTGCCAACCTAGCAGTTCGAAAGCAAGAAATAAATAGGTACCACTTCAGTGGGAAGGTAACAGCGTTCCGTGCGCCTTGGTGTTTAGTCATGCCAGCCACATGATGACGGAAACGTCTTCGGACAGTGCTGGCTCTTCGGCTTTGAAACGGAGATGAGCACCGCAACCCTAGAGTCGGATTCGACTGGCTTTCGAGCAAGGGAACCTTTACCTTTACCTAAGGTTAAGAAGCACGTCTGGAGATTGAGAAAAAAAGCCCTGGTGAGTTTTATTACCCTTCCTTCCTCGTGCCGTTTGCCCAGTGAAAAAGCTCCTCCCTCCACAGATGTCATTAGCTTGGGTGAGATAAAGAAATAAACACTTTATTGTATTTGTCTTATTTCACAACTAGGGCTGACAACAGCTCAGGTGAGCCAGTTTCTTCTGGGAAAGGGTCACACATGTGTTAACAGTGCTACAGTCCAGATCCAGATCACCCTCCCCACCTTCCACTTTTTGGCTTTAATAAAAATACATCAGAACATCCGGTCATGGCTTTCCTGTGTCTTATCTAGCAGTGCCTGCAGTGGCTAGCAATGTGATATAGAAAGAATGTAGGAATCTTGTACTTGGATATGAGTGCTCAATCCTTGCTTAGATCTAAAGGTAAAGACAAAAGTTTCCCTTACTCGAAAGCCAGTCGAATTCAACTCTAGGGGGCGGTGCTCATCTCTGTTTCCAAGCCGAAGAGCCAGCGTTGTCCGAAGATTTTCCGTGGTCATGTGGCCGGCATGGCTAAATGCTGAGGTACCTAATTATCTACTTGCAATTTCTAACTGCTAGGTTGGCAGGAGCTGGGGCCAGAAACGGGAGCTCACTCCGTCAGGCGGCACTAGGGTCTCAAACTGCCAAGCTACTAACCTTCCGGTCTGCAGTTCAGCGTCTTAACCTCTGAGCATAATATAAATTTTGTGCTGCCTACGTACACACAATGAGAGGGAGAGACATGCATCTCCAAAGGTGCAGTGGACATGTGCCAGGGACCTTTAGTTAATTGTGGCTCTTCAGGATGTGTGTGTGTGTGTGTGTTTTGGGAAGACTATGCTTTCCCTTTATACTTGCAATATATAGAGGAAAAACTACAGAAAATTACTTTTATTATTACTTATATTTTATTATTTTACTTCATTTATACCCAGCCTTTCTCCCTCAGAGGAGCCTAAAGGGGCTTACGTCTTTCTTTTTATCCTTACAACAGCCTTATGAGGTAAGTTATGCTGAGAGGTTTTTACTAGTCCCAGGCAGTGTTCCCTCTAAGCTGAGTTAGTGTGGAGCTAGCTCACAGTTTTTTAGCCTCTGACTCACATGTTTTTGTCTTAGCTCAGAAAGGATGGCTCCAGAGCAAACTAATTTATGCAGTAGCGAAATCGCTCACTCACAACTTTAATGCTAGTAGCTCACAAAGTAGAATTTTTGCTCACAAGAATCCACAGCTTAGAGGGAACATTGGTCCCAGGTCACCCAGTAAGGTTGGCAGGTGCTCCCTGGCAACTGGTGTGGGGTGGGCTTACTGGCAGTGAGGAGAGTTCTAGACTAGCCAGCTTTGCTGGAGCTGCAGCAACATCAGTTCCAGTGCACACCAGAAGTGAAGTCATCACATTGCCAATGATGCAGCAACACACTGGTATTAGGGCAAATATTCTATGGTAGAAGTCATTTTTACCATAAAGTTTTGGCCCAAATACCAGAGCATCCCATGTTGTTTGCAATCCAATGGCATTGCTTCTGGTGTGTATTGGAAGTGACATCGCCATGTTGCTGGTGATGCCACCACAGGCCTCCCTTTTCTGCCTGTAAGTCTCCCTGCCAGCCAGCTGATTGGCGGGGGGGGGGGAAGGGGCCCCAGGGCAGGTGACCTCCACCCCCAGTGGGGGCCTGGCAAGCCTGTCATCCAGTGAGGTTCCATGACAGAACGGAATTCTAACCTGGGCTCCCCAGATCCTAGTGTGACACCAACCACAACACCATACTGCCTGTCTCACATATTTGAGATGTGAGGGTCATTAAGTAGTCTTAGACATGAAACCATTTCACACTCTGGCCTGGGAGACAATTTCAACTAAACTATTTATTGGCTGCTGTTTAACAGATGGGTAGACTTGCACGTTTGTTATGTGGCTTCAGGGTGGCTGACATATTCCCTAGGTTATCCTGTAGGTGAGGAAGAAAGGATGGTTTTTAAAAGTCATCTACCACTGTATCTTGAAGACTTGCAGTGAACCATCCCAGAAGGATGAAAATCAAGACAGACTGTGAAGCACTCTAAGAGGCTCTTTCTAAATTGGGTTAGTGGGCAACAACATAGCAAATGCAATACAATGTAGGTAGGTGCACAGTGATACAGACTGAAGCAAAAATCCAAACTGCAGACATATGTCTGAGCTGGTCGGAGCTGGCAGTGACTGAGAAGAAAACAGATCTTGGAACTGTAGAAGAAGAAGAAGAGGAAGAGATTGGATTTATACCCTGCCCTTCACTCAGAGTCTCAGAGCAGCTTACAAACTCCTTTCCCTTCCCCTCCCCACAACAGACACCCTGTGAAGTAGGTGGGACTGAGAGAGCTCTGACAGAAACTGCTCTTTTCAAGAACAGCTCTTGAAAGAACTATGGCTTGCCCAAGGTCATCCAGCAGCTGCAAGTGAAGGAATAGGGAATCAAACCTGGTTCTCCCAGATTAGAGTCCGTGCACTTAACCACTACACCTTGATGTATAGTGGATACCTTGATGAAACCATGTGTGGCTGCAGGTTAAAGGGCAGACTCCATGGTGGGAATTATTAGGAAAGGGAATGAAAATAAAACATCAGTATTGTAATATCCTTGGATAGATCTGTGGTGTGGCCTAATTTGGAATAGTGTGTACAGTTCCAGTCACCATATCTCAAAAAAGGATATTGCAGAGCTAGAAAAGTACACAAGAAGGCAACACGGAGCATTAGGCATGCTAGAGAGACAGAAGATAGGCGGATTTTCCGGCCGTGATCTCACCACCACATCTGGGAAGTGTAGAGCTCCTGTGGCTCACCCGAGGCTTCCCGCCGAAGATGCGGGGTAAAAAACTAGTACCTTGAAGGTACTAGTTTCCGGAAACCGTGGGGCAAGGGCGGGCGTCTGATTGCGTTTCCGGTGGTAGTTCTGGCGCCCGCCCATGTCCCCTCGCAAAAAGGTGTTTTTTTCCCCAACGGAGCATGCGCACATTTCAGTTTAACCCCCCCCCCACAACCCTGTTTGCCGCGCCACTTCGCTTCTTTGCTGCATCGCGTGATCGGCACCTCCCCCCTAACCACGGGAGCTCGACGGGACCTCAACCCGATGCCTGATTGTGCAGTCGCGCGTTAGTTTGCTCCAATTTAAAACATGTAAACAGGAAGGAGAACTAGTCAACGAATTTCAAACAAAACAGATACGTCTTCACTCAGTGGTGGAAGACAATTATTAAGGGAGGGCAGATGGATCTTCCTGGGGAGGGAATTCCATAATTTTGGGGCTATGCCTCAAAAGGCCCTTTCTTGGCTTGCCACACATCTAGCCTCAGATGGCAAGAAGGGTCCCTGAAGATGACTGCAGTAATTGGGTATGTATGTATGGGAGTTAGCAAGCTCTATAGAGCTTTAAAGATCAGTACCAGCAACTTGAATTGGGTCTGGAAGCTGATTGGGAGCCAGTGTAGGTAGAACAAGACTGGAAAGATATGGTTTCTGTGATCCAGTCCAGTCAGAATTCTGTACCAGCTGTAGCTTATCATGGATACCCTTCAAAGGCAACCCCACGTGGAATGCATTGCAGTAGTATAATTTGTTTAAAGGGGGATTAGATAGATTCATGGTAGAGAGAATATATATCTGGAAATATATAGATTGACCTCTTGGAAGATCCACTGGCAAAGGTGAAAAGCAAAGATTTATCCAACTGAATGCAGATTTCCAGAGAACAGCAAGGAGAGATAAGGAGGCCTTCCTGAATGAACAATGCAAAGTAATAGAGGAAAACAATAGAATGGGAAGGATTAGAGATCTCTTCAAGAAAATTGGAGAAATCAAGGGAGCGTTCCATGCAAAGCTGGCCATGATAAAGGATAAAAATGGTAGGGACCTAACAGACGCAGAAGAGATTAGGAAAAGATGGCAAGAATACACAGAAGAACTATACAAGAAAGACCTCAATGTCCTTGACAACCACAACGGTATAATCACTGACCTCGAGCCAGACATCCTGGAATGTGACGTTAAATGGGCCTTAGAAAGCATTACTAACAACAAAGCTAGTGGAGGTGATGGTATTCCAGCTGAGCTATTCAAAGTCTTAGAAGATGATGCTGTTAAAGTGCTGCACTCCATTTGCCAGCAAATTTGGAAAACGCAACAGTGGCCACAGGATTGGAAAAGATCAGTATACATTCCAATCCCAAAGAAGGGCAATGCCAAGGAATGTTCAAACTATCGCACAATTGCACTCATATCACACGCTAGCAAGGTCATGCTCAAGATCCTACAAGCTAGGCTTCAACAGTACGTGGATAGAGAACTACCAGAAGTACAAGCTGGGTTTCGAAGAGGTAGAGGAACTAGAGATCAAATTGCCAACATTCGCTGGATTATGGAGAAAGCAAGAGAGTACCAGAAAAATATCTACTTCTGCTTCATTGACTATGCTAAAGCTTTTGACTGTGTGGATCACAACAAACTATGGCAGGTCCTTAAAGAGATGGGAGTACCAGACCACCTCACATGTCTCTTGAGAAACCTGTATAAGGGCCAAGAAGCGACAGTTAGAACCGGATATGGAACAACTGATTGGTTTAGCATAGGAAAAGGAGTACGACAAGGATGTATATTGTCACCTTGCTTATTTAATATATATGCAGAGTACATCATGCGAAATGCTGGCCTGGATGAATCACAAGCGGGAATTAAGATTGCTGGGGAAAAGATCAACAACCTCAGATATGCAGACGATACCACTCTGATGGCAGAAAGTGAAGAGGACCTCAAGAGCCTCTTGCTCAGGGTAAAAGAGGAGAGCGCAAAAGTGGGCTTGAAGCTCAACATCAAAAAAACTAAGATCATGGCATCCGGCCCCATCACTCCTTGGCAAATAGAAGGGGAAGTCGTGGAAGTAGTGACAGACTTCACGTTCCTGGGATCCCAGATCACCGCAGACTGTGACAGCAGCCATGAAATTAAAAGATTTCCTTGGGAGGAAAGTGATGGCGAACCTAAACAGCATGATAAAAAGTAGAGACATCACCCTGCCAACAAAAGTCCGCATGGTCAAAGCAATGGTATTCCCAGTAGTCATGTATGGCTGTGAGAGTTGGACTATAAGGAAGGCCGAGCGCCGAAGAATAGATTCTTTTGAACTATGGTGCTGGAGGAGACTCTTGAGAGTCCCTTGGACTGCAAGAAGAACAAATCAGTCAATCCTCAAAGAAATCAACCCTGACTGTTCCCTGGAAGGCCAGATAATGAAACTGAAGCTCAAATACTTTGGCCACCAAATGAGAAGGGAGCACTCACTGGAGAAGACCCTGATGCTGGGAAAGATTGAAGGTCAAAGAAGACGGGGACGGCAAAGGATGAGATAGTTAGACAGTGTCATAGATGCAACGAACATGAAATTGAGCCAACTTCAGAGGACGGCAGAAGACAGGAGGGCCTGGCGTGATCTGGTCCATGGGGTTGCAAAGAGTCGGACTCGACTGTGCGACTGAACAACAACAACAAATGAATGCCCATTACGGGAGGGGCCATGGTTCAGTGGCATCTGCAGAAGCTCCTAGGTTCAGTCCAGTTAAAAGGACTAAGGAGTAGGTGCTGTGAAAGATCTCTTCCTGGGACCCTGGAGAGCTGCTGCCAGTCTGAGTAGAGAATACTGACTTTGATGCACTGATGTTCTGATTCAGTATAAGGCAGCTTCCTGTCTGTTCTATAGGTTCCCCTACCACCTGAAATGAGATGGGTGACCATAGCTGTTGCATCATGTCTTTGGCAGGTCCTTTCCTGTGAGGTATGTCTGGCGTAGTCATTATTGACATATATGTGCCGTGCAAATACCTTTCATCTCCAGTGTGCTTTGGGCTGACCTTCTCCCACTTTCTGTTTGCACAGCGATGGTTTCACAGTTTGACTGTTTGCTACTAACATTATTAATTTTATATTGTTGTTACTGGAACTCTTATATTGCTAAACACTTAGTTGATTTATAAAATTGTTTGGAAATGTAGGCTACGCTTAAGTGGAATAAATAAAATAATAAAACATGTTGCCTTAATGAGCTCTACTTATTTAGAGAATTTATGTCACCTTTCCAGAGCCCTGTTCAAGAAAGCTCACATATAAAAGAATAGCATTAAATTATCAATATTCAAAATAAGCCAGGGGCATAAAAACGGTAACAGCCATTGAACACTGTAAAAAAAAAAATCTGTAAAACAGACCTCAGACTAAAAGCAGATCATAACATTCCTAAAAATATAAAATCTCTTAGTTAAAAGTCAGGACAAAAATGAATGATGGATCAGGTGCCTAAAGTTAGGTGCCCGGCGACATTCAACAGGGATGGCATTCCAAAAGCAAGGTGCTCCCACTGAAAATGCCTGTGACTAGTCACCCCCCCCCTTACCTCTGAAGGCACAGACTGCAAGGTTTAGGAAGCAGACCTTAATGATGGCCTGGAAAGTATGGGAGGAGACAGTCCTCCAGGCCCTATTCAAGTCAACCAAAATTTGTGGATAATGAATACATGGTTGGTGAGGGTGGGATGGCACCCACTGGCCCTATGCCTGATCTCCACATGTAGAAACTGCATCCTGTAGAAGACTGCAGAGGTTTAGATGAATACCTGGATGTTGGGGACAGAATGAGGTTTGTGGGCTCCATGCTGATCCTCCTTTGAAGTGTTAATTATCTACAACAGTGCTTCACAACCTTTTTTGGTATGGTGACCCACAAGTCCAAATTTATTTTATGTAGTGATGACCCATCCAGGCTGGCCCAAGGTTTTTTTGTGCCCTAGGTGAAGTATGCCCTTTGCACTCATCTATTCCAGCATTCCATTTATCAGATATTTTGGAGAAACCAACATATATCAGACAAAGGGTGTGTGCAATAGCCCCCACTATGAACCCCAACCACGTGGGAGTTCATCTCCTCCTCCTTCGCCAGTTTGAGGAGGGATTCTTGGAAGACGCTGGGTTCAGGAAATATGCAAAGATGGCAGATGGTGGTGAAGAGGATGGTGGCAATGGACTCAGTGCAATACATCTTCCACAGCAGGTAGAGGGCAGTGAGGCATTGCAGGGGCCTGGGCAAGAGGTTGGGCTGCTGACGGAGCAGCATCAAGACAGATCTCACACATGCACATACCTCTTTCTGTCCTCCTCTGGTTTTTCCATGGCAGGCTGAACAGCTCCCATCTACTTTCCACACACACACACCCTTTGCAGTTACCGCTGTGAACTTACTAGCTGCTCAATGGCTTTTCCTTCTCAATATTGTCACAAAGAGGGAGAGGGAGATGAGAATGTGAGGAATTGGGGAAGAGGAAAGAAAGAGAAGGATACAAAGGGCAGGAGCTGCCATTAGGGAGGGCTAGCCTGCGACCCATTTTCAGAGGCTTTGCAACCTGATTTTGGGTCCCAACCCACATTTCCCAGGATTGTTTTGCGGGGGAAGCCACTACAGTTAACATCAGCTGAATAATGATGCCTGTAATTTAGGGATGTCCTGTGATGTGGCGGGACATTGACTTGGTGATCTTAAAGGGGACTTCTAGCTGTGATTCTAGAATACTTGTGGGAAGAAATGTGGACATGAGGTGAGAGTAACAGATTAATAACGTTTTACAACTTTAACGTATTTCCACATCACTGAATCATAATACAGTCCTATGTGACTTGTACCAATTAGGGAAACTTTGTACAGTTGAGGTCTGTTTTGTTTCTCACCCTGAATAAATCAGTAGAGGGTATGAGCATGACGCTGTCTCTGTTTGGGATTTAGAGTCCTATCTTACATGGGGGAACCAGGCATCCAGATTCAGCTTCAAATGCATTGTTTAACCAAAAGGCCCTGACAAGTAATATTTTACACAAAAGCAAAACAAAATACTAAAACACACAATGTTCAGTGTGGGTATAAGTCTAGGAAGAATGCATAACTCTATGACCTAAATGTGTAAATCATCACCATAACAATAGCAGCTCAGTTTTGTCAACCACTTTTTATAGTCAGACTCTGGATGAGCTGGTGTTCCCAAAACACACCCTCATCCCCTCTAGCAGTGGCTGCACAGCCACCCTTAAAACATCCTGGATTTGATTTAACAAAATTAACTCTAACTTTTGCAGCAGCTTGTTACTGCGTATTGGACAACTTTAAAAGATTGCAAGCTTGCATTCATCATTTAAAAGAAACGTATGGGACAGGGAAACCTGACAAATAAGTGGGAAAACCCTCTAGAACAGATAATCCTCAAATGCACAATCTTGCCTTGTATTTGATCTTGTGATGGCAGCTTTTGAAAGCCACAGTGCACAGTCTGCAGGCCTAATGCTACAAATGTGTTTCTTAAGTTGCTGGAAACAAGATCTGACAAACAGACTTCCACACAAGATGCAGGTATTTCTCACGCAAACAGTTCATTAAAAAGCTTTGCACTGAGAATATCAAGCAGCGCTAGAGAATCTCTTCTGCATGCTGAAGCCTGTTTCTGGCTTGCTAACTATGCCTGCGGAGCCCTGCTCAACCCACTAACTTAAATCTCCCATTGAAATCAATGGGTCTTAATGCTTTACTTGGTAAATGCATGGTATCTTGACACCGAGGCTTATGCTGCCCAGCGAGTGTGTTGCCTTCCACTCACTTATCTCTGGATCCCAGCTCTGTCTCCATGTGCAGTAAGAATCTCCTGCAGGATATTGGCCCTGCAGTGCAGAGAAGCCAGAGTGCATAGGTTTTAGGTATGCAGGGACTCTGTACAGTGCACAGTTGGTGAATGTACATAGGTTTGGGGGTCGGTCTTGCCAAGATGATCCCTGTTCCCACATCACACACATTTACTGTACATGGGCTACAGTTGTTTCATAGGTATGTATGTATTCATTTCATGTTATCTCTCTTTCTCATGGAGAATTGCATGAGGAAGGCAGATGACAGATTTACAAAGGAATTACAGAATTATAAAATCAGTGCAGTGAAGCCCATGATAATACATACAATAAACAATGTCAGAAATCATGGAGGTTTGTGGGAGATGTGTAAATGAGAGGCTGGGAATGATGGAGAACTCCTGGAAAGTAAAGGCTGTAACTCCATGGTAGGGTACATGCTTTGTATACAGAAGTTCCTAGATTACTTTACGTAGCAGGGCTTGAGAAAGACTTTTCTCTCCCTGTTTCCTTATAATGTTGATATCAATCACAACAGATAGTACTGAACTAGATGAACCAATGGTTTGACTCAGAATAAGGCAGCTTCCTAAATTCAAAGGCGTTTTTTTTTTTTAAAAAAAAAGATAATCTTACTGAAGGTATACACAATGCCTGGTTAGTGCCAGAGCTGATTGGACAGATTCATAATAGCTTTCCACTTAAGCATATTAACACCACATTCCAATTTGCTGTTTATTTAAGCATTCCTACCTCACTTTTCTCCCTAAATGGCTTACAAAGCAACACACAAAGTATCATTTAGACAAACTAACAAAATATACAACTCCACTATCCTTGCCTGTGTTACTAAATAATAATGTGTTTGCTTCAAACATGCTGTAAGATGATAATGTTCTACCTCATTATTGATCACATATGTATCCTGTCCTTTCCCCAAGAAGCTGAGGTGATGCGCATTACTCACATGAGCCTTCTAATAGGTTAGGCTGAAAGAAAGTGATCTGAACCCAGATCTATTCCAGTACCATATCATACATTCGTCCATTGTTTCTTCAAGAATCTCATGACACGGAGACACAGGTTTTCCACTCGTGGTCTCACAATGACTCTGCAAGGTAGTAGGCTAGGCTGAGCAACAGTGACTGTCCCAGGATTGTACAATCAACTTGATGGCTGAGCAAGGATTTGAATGGGTCTCCCTGCTCCCCACCTGCTGTATCACACTGGCCCACATAACTTCATTGACTCCAAATAGGATTACCATGGCACAAGCTTTTCGTATTTCATAACACTAAAGCTTTTTCACACATCTTTTCCTCCCGTGCCAGTTCTGTACTATGTATTAAAGAGTAAAGGTGCACCCTTTGAGTACAAACGGAACTCTTTGGATAGGTTTGCACCATTATCAAGAGTCTTGTTTGTGCTTTTTGAAACAACTTCTTAGCGAGGAAAGCAGCAAATCCCATCCTCCTATTTTTTTGCTGTAATTGGCACTAACAAGTCTCAGTGAAGCTTTATTTTTTTTAAGTGTGTTTAAAAGATTTGGCAAAAAGTATTTTTAGGCTGGTGGATTAACACGCACTAACTCATTCCCTCCTCCCTCCACACTTGATCCTTAAGGATTTGCCTGAGTCATGGATTTCTTCCTAGGCTTGTTAACTCTGTTTTTTTAAAAAAAACCCTGCTAGAATAAAGAAATCTTTTACTGAGAGCCACTCATCAGGATTTAAACCATGAATAGACTGAACAACTCACTGACTCCCCTCAGGGAGTGACCTTTGACCTGCCTGGGTCAGATGGCGATGCATCTTTAGCCTTCTAAATGAAGCAAGATGAAGGCTCTAAACAAGCGTTTTCTCTGTCTTTGCAGATGTACTGAATCCAGTGACAGGCTGGATAAAAGATGGGCTCTGTTGGCATTTTATTTTCACAGCTGTTTTTCCACAAAATTGGAGGGAAAATGATAAAGTAGATAGAATATCAAAGGCTATGGAAACTGTTATGAGAAGGAAACTGCAACCCCAGAGTCTAGCAGGACCTGGTCTATATCCTTCTTTTATGATTCCAGAGTGGGGTTTCCAGCTGGGATTTTTTCTCTCCCAGCACAGCAAGGGGAGTGTCAATAGGATGGAGAGCTGAAAAAAGCAGCAACAGAGTTTTTTTAAAAGGACTTCGGCCTAAATCAATAATTTTGCCTTGCCTTGATGGCATCTGAGGGCCATCTTTACACATTACGCCAAGGCAAACAAGTGTACATTATACAGGGAGGCGCTGCCAATCCTGGTTCGGTGACGAATGTATGCGGATGAGGCCTCTGCTTGTGAACACATGGTGACTGCATTCGCATTTGGCTAAGTGCACAGTTCAGAAATGTAATATGTGAAGAAGCAATTAGTGCCACTGAAGTATTAGAAAGTGATCGTACATGGCACTTCCAAAGTGGCACAAATGGATACAATGGGTACTCTTTTATGTAGGCTGTTGAGACAGCACAGAGCAAAGACCATACAGATGAGAAGTCAAGCGCCAAAATGCAATGGGTGTGAGAGAATCCCCCCTCCCTTTACAATAGAATCTAGGAGGCCTCAAGGCTAAGAAGGAAGATTGTGAAAAGTGGTTGTTGTGGGGATTAGTGGAGGGGTTTTTTTCCCCTTCAGGAAAGTCAGCAAATTGCATGATGATGTCTAATGCTTTATCCAAGCAATCATCATTGAAATCCTCTTGTCATGCAAAGCAGTCAACTGTCTCCTCCATCAATTTGTCAATAGCGCGCTGAATGGACTTGGGGGGGGGAAGCCCACCACATTGTGCATCAAGGGGCTTTTCAAGTATAAGCAAAAGAAAGAAAAAGAATGCTTTCTCCTTAGTTGCTGGGAAGATGCCAGATATCCTTAGCAGTTGAGCCACTTAATATGTATTGACTAATCAATGGCATGAATCTAAGAACTCATGAAGCCCAGAGTAAAACTATGGATTTTTCTTTTACACAAATTGTCTCCTGTGAGGGCACTGCAGTGCCAATGCCATTAGTGCAAACAAACTTCATCCATTACTCAACTTGTGGGAGGTACCTAAAGTTTTTTTTTTAAGTACACATAATTTTGTAGCTGTAGCATTATTTATTTATTTATATTCTACTGTTTTGCCATCATGATATTTAAGGGAGTCATTTACGAGACCTAGGCTGCGGTCACACACACTAAATAATCCACTTTCAGTACACTTTCCAACTGGATTTTACTTGTGTGAACTGGCAAAATCCAGTTTGAAAGTGCATTGAAAGTGGAATATTTACTGCGTGTGACCTCAGCCTTAGACTTGTTTAATATCAGCAATATTGGTAATTAATTAATTAATTAATCACCCCATCCTAGTTTGCGCCAGGCTCTGGGTGATGTACAACAGAGGCACAAAGCCATAAAATGAATATAGAAAACATTAAAACGTCAGAATAACAAAAGTAGAGTAATAAATTTTTAAAAACCAATTTAAAAAAGTCCCAGATGGTGTCCTTAAAAATTTCATCCCAGTTCTGGACTGCCTGCCCACTTTCGAGGCAGGGGGAGAGGGAATAAAAGATCAGAATTAAGGGGAAGACGAGAGGAGGAGGGTGCCAGCCATGATAGAAGACCGTTCCCCAACCAAAAGCCTGACTCCCAGTTCTGGACTGCCTGCCCACTTTCTAGGGAGGGGGAGAGGGAACAAAAGGTCAGAATTAAGGGGAAGAGGAGAGGAGAAGAGGGTGCCAGCCATGATAGAAGACCAGTCCCCAACCAAAAGCCTGACAAAACACCTCTGCCTTGCAGGCCTTGTGGAATTTCATAAGATCCCGCAGGACCCTGGTGGCATTAGGTACAGAGTTCCACCAGGTCAGGGTCATTATCGAAAGGGCCCTGGCCAAAGACAGCCGGACATCTTTGGGGTCAGGGATCACCAGCAGGTTGTTATCTGCAGAGCGTAAAGTTCTCCCAGAGACATACCAGAGGGGACGGTCCTACAGATGGCTGTATCACTTGCCCACTTTGTTAGACTGAGGTCTGGGAGACACAGCTTTGCATCCCCTCTCTTCCATGGAAGGTCACTGGGTGACCTTTGGCCAGTCATACACTCTCAACCTAACCTAGAATCATAGGCTGAGGACAGACTGGCAGTATGAAGCGCGAGAGAGGCGGGGGAAAAAGACCTGGGCCAAGTTGTGCCGGGGATTCCCAGTTGCACTGCACCTACTGATGCGGGAGCATACCGGGGAGGAGGCGCAAGGGAGCGTTCGCACTCTTGGCCCACCCCTGGCGGAGGTGCGGGTGTAAGTGGCTTTTTTCCCACTCTGGCGACATGTGCCTTTGCGCATAGGCGCAGCACCACATCAGCAATTGGGGCAGGATCTCCCATTGTGCCTGCCCCCACCCCGCATTAGGTGGTAGAGCAGCACACATCTGGTCACATCACTGCTGCCTCTCCAGGACAATCAACTGCACCTTCCTGGTGCCAGAGTGAGGCCAAGAGGTCAGTCACCATGGATGCCGAGGACGCAGGCAACTCCAGCACATATTGTGCATGAGTGTTTATGCGCATCTGTGCCAGATCAGCTGGTTCACATTATCAATGCGGCTTGTTTGTGGCTTTTAGCGTGCACACTTCCGGGAAGTGGGATCAACGGGCCCTCCAGGGTTTGCTCCACCTTTCACCTGTTACTTTTTTAACACAGTAGGGAATTGTAATAGGATGGGGTGAGTACGGCTGGGGAACGCCTGACAGCTGTGGCTGTGTGAACCGGGCCCTTTAATCCGTTTGTGAAAGGTGCCTATATCAGGCCAAACTGCCAGTCTGAACTCAGCCATAGAGTTGGAAGGCACCATACAGGCCATTAGTCCAACCCTCTGCTCAATGCAGGATCAACCTAAAAAGCATTCCTGACAAGTACTTGTCCAGCTGCTGCTTGAAGACTGCCAGTGAGAGAAAGCGCTCACCATCTCCCTCATTGGGTTATTGCTTTGAGGGAAAAAAATGGGAGGAGGGGAAATGGATGTAAGCCACTTTGGTTCCCCATTGGTGACAAAGGCAGAATATAAATGAAATAAATAAATAAAAATCAACCATATCTTGGACCCATATTCATGTATCTTCCTCATGGATGCATCTGATGAAGTTAGTTCATGAATGCTTATGCTGGAATAAATTCTGTTAGTCTTTAAGGAGCCACTGGACTCCTGTTCAGTACTGTTGCAACAGACTAACATGTCTTGCTCTGAGAGTTTGTTTAATTTAAAATAACTCCAGCATAGAGCACCTGGCACAAGTGCCAGAAGGATATACCCTGTCATGTTGTTATAATGAATCCATACACGTGCACGCACACACACATGCATAAGAAAAGAAGGAACATGAGATATGTAGATGCAATATGAGAACAAATAAGAAATCTTGGATTCTCCCTCCCCCCAATAAAAAGTGATACTCACTATTGGGAAGAGCTGTATAAGTAGATACATTTATATGCAAGAAATCACATAAAAGTGGAGGAGTGCTGGAGTCTTGACATGCTAATTGCTGAAAACTTGCTGTGTCTAGTCACACACACTAATAATACACTGTCAGTTCACTTTCAGTGCACTTTCCAACTGGATTTTACTGTGTGAAAGTGGATTATTTAGTGTGTGTGACCGCAGCCTAATTTTCATCTGCAGAGATCTCCGGGAGTGGGGCACGTATCATAGACTCATCTGTGAATGAAATGCCATTTGCTTCAACTATTTGTAAAATCTTCAGGACTATAAAATGCAAACAAAGACACCATCCAGTATGGATTTTCATTTCTTATCTATATAGAATCGATTTTCACCGTGCTTAATAGATTCCTGCCTCAAGGAACTCACAATCAACAGTGAGGGAAATGAGGGAGAGGGATGAGGGAGAGGCAAGGATTACAAGGAATGAACATGAACACGTGCCATTAATTTCAACATTGTTTCATTTGGAAATGAGGATGAAGGGGCTCATTTGCTATTTATATAGCATCAACATACAAGATGCTTTACAGAGTATCACCCTGATCAAAACAAACCTGATTGACTGGGTTGTCAGTCAAAAAATATCCATCAGTATACTTGCCTGAATTGTTGATGTAACCTCTGTGCAGTGCTTCCATAGCATCATGTTTTGTGGTGTTGCTCCGTTGGTGAATCCAATAACAAAGAGTCTGGCATGGCATGTTTTAGGATCAGGCTAAAAGACACTATTAATCAGTCGGCAACCCTGTTAGCAATTATCTGACTGGTGTCAATTGATACTGTATTGCACAGAAATCTGTTTTCTCCTCTTGTTAAATTTCCCTTGGGATCACTGCTGGAGTCAATATGTCTGTATCTAAAGACTGTTAAATAAGAACTGAGGAACTAACAAACTCATCCCACATAGATCCCAGTGGGACCTAGGACCGGTGTAGTGCTGGAAAAATACATCCTGGATCTGATGTAATGTTATTCTCAATGGCAATACTTTTTGGAATTATTCCCATAGAGAAATACATATGGAAAATGTTAGCCATCTGTGTGGATTTATCAGGAAAGGTAATTGAGCAGGATGCTAGATCCCCTCTGATTCTTGATCATAGATCGTTCATGAAAAATCTGGCAAATGTTTCACCTTTGTGGGTCCTTCCAGAGTCCTGCCTGTTAATTCTCTGCTATGGTCTTGCAAGGATTAATGAATGAGTATATTGCTTGGATTTTCTTGAACTCATTGTCTTTGGTAGCAGGCTGTTACTGCACATTTACATAGTACATATGATGTTGTTGTAGGAACAAGGCTGCTGTTTCACATAAAGGCATTTCCCTACTTTCTGCAGGAGAAAATACTACATGCAGAAGGGCCATATAAACCTGCTTTATGCCAGGTCAGGCACTGGTACACTTAGCTCAGCATTGTCTACTCTGATTGGCTACAACTATCAAACAGAATCCTTTGATTTCAGATGTCTAGGATAGAACTACAAACCTTCTGCAAAACGTGTTCAACCACTGACTCACAATCCTTTCTCAAAGGATGTGTTCACAACTGGTTCATAGTGGAGGCTGGGTTCTCAGTGACACAGCTTACTTGCTCAAACACCACACCGTTCTACTTGCAAACCCGATTTCCTGTTTCCAGGTGCAAGGAAGCAAGCTCCAGTTATCAGTTGTGACTCCGGATATGCACTTTTTGTCCATGCAGAGTAGCGCCATTCCCCACCATTCCTTCATATCCCAAGAATGAGTGCTCCTTCTCTTCTTCTTCTTCTCTTCATTTGAAATAAATGTACAAATGCCTTTGCGTCTAATAATCAAAACCAGCTGGTTTAATGAATCTTCGTTCCAGAGTCTTCTCACAGAGCCACGCTTGTTCTCTGCCATGTGTCCTCTTGATTTTATTTCCCTGGTGAAAGCTTGATATTTGTGCGAAGAGGAAAACATTGATGTCCTTACCCCCTCCTGCATATTAAACGTCTAGAGTGGAGGAGTTTAATTAGCAGGTTTCCTAGAAGAGCAGTGATCTGAACTTAGCAGTTCAATGGGCAAGGTGCTTGGCATTTATTATGCGGTTGTTGTTGGTTACAAACATTGCAAAAGTAGACAGATGTGCTGCATACATATTTGCATGCTAAACTGCTCAGTAAGGTTTTTTTTAAAAATGAGACTGCAGAGCACGAAAAGATATAGACCTGGGTGGCTGAAAATGCCACAGGAGGACTGCTACTGTGAGGGTGCTCTCACCGATAACTTTCAGCAATACATGGGAGCTTCTCTTGCTTGTTTAGTGTCATGTATGAATGCTGTTGATTTGGAATGGAAGGCAAATCAAAGGTGTAGGCCAGCACATCCAACCTTTTCCAGCCACTTTTAAACTAAAGTGGGGAATGAAATCCCTTATGTTAAGCATATGTGGAAGTAAGACTTCCATTTTCTTTTTTTTATATATATATAACTTTTAATTTTTATAACTGACATACAAAGACAAACATACAGAAATACCTTTTATTTCTTTTCATTTCAGTTAGATGTCAAAGAGTTTTGTATCTTGTACTGTCTTTTAAATTTTTTATAGTTCTCTTCTCTTTTCGTAATTTATATGCTAACCATCTAGCTGGTTTATTAGCATTGTCAAAATAATTTTGTTTTGCATAAGCAATCTTTTTAGCTATTTCCTCTGTCAACATACAATTCATTTGCCGTTATAATAGCTTTAATTTCACCCTTAGATGTTCAGCTGAGGGATCTTGTTTCAAATTTTCTTCCTGCATCTTAATTTGTTCTGTAATTTGTAAAAACTTTTCTGTTTTTTGTTTTTTTACACATGCTGTTTCTCTAATGATAAGATTTCCATTTTCCACTAACCTATTCAGATGTACCATAACAGCAGTTGTCATGTGGTTATGTGAATGCGAAGACCCAGACATCCACATTGCAAACCAGAAAACATTGTCATAACTAATACATTCTTGTTCTAACCTTTCTCAGGGTGGAATACATGATTATTTCTCCTTCCATTTTATATTCACAGTTATCCTTTGAGATAGGTACAACTATGGATATTCCAGTGAATCCTAGCTCATCACATTGACTCAATGACATCACTTCCAGCTTTGTACTGGAAATGACATCACAGTGTTGCTATACCACTGCCCCCCATGTCCTCACCCCCCACTCTTCTCCTGGGTGCCAGCCAATGCCTGGCAGTCCTAACAATGAAGCATCTGCATGGCAGACAATCTCAGCAATAAAAAGAGCTAAGGACTTACTTTTTAAAAATGAAAGTGAAGAAATAAGATGAACTAGCCCTGACCTGGATAGCCCAGGAAAGCCCGGTCTAGTCAGAACTCGGAAGCTAAGCAGGGCCGACCCAGGCAAGTACTTGGAAAGGAGACTTTCAAGGAATATCAGGGCTGGGATGCAGAGGCAGCAAATAGTAAGCCACCTCTCTGAAACGTCCAAGCCCCACTAGGGGTTGCCAGAAGTCAACCATGACTTGCAGGCATGTGCGTGCACACACACACACGTCCAAGCCCCACGAAGAAGAAGAAGAGAAGAAGAAGAAGAAGAGTATCACCCTGATCAAAACAAACCTGATTGACTGGGTTGTCAGTCAAAAATTAGATTGTGAATCCAGGTGGGCAGCCGTGTTGGTCTGAAGCAGTAGAATAAATTTTTAGTCCAGTGGCACCTTTTAGACCAACAAAGGTTTATTCAAGGTATGAGCTTTTGTGGTAACAGATCATTGTAACATTATAATGTTTTACCTGTACATCAGTTTCTGGGTTTTTTAAGCCTAAACAAGCCCTCTGGTGGCATGGAGGAAAGGTGGGGGGGGGGGCTGAGGGAAGGGAATGGCATTGAAGTGGTTGGAACTTATAAAAATCACACCTCCCATCCATGCAGCATGACAATGAGCTTGGACTATGAACTTTCCAAAAGGATCACAAGACCACAGCAAAGCAAAGGGGAATGCAGAAGCAGGATGAACACAGGATAACGTCCAGTTGATGCTATGAGAGAAAGCAGCCAATTGCCACACCCTATGGAAGACCTCATGTTGGTGCACCTGCCCATGCAGTGTAGTGGCAATAGCTTTCCTCACATTTTCCCTACCCCAGTCCTGGTGGTGTCTATTTTGTGGCTTTTTCTGAAGCTTTATAAATCCAGTAATGGACATACCAGTATACCATTATATCAAATTCTGATTTAACCCCTCCCCTCAAAACCCCTTATTGGTTCGAAAGTGGGGCAGGGAAAATCCAAACTTTGGCCCTGGTCACACAGGCCGGATATCGCGGGGGGAGGCATGGCTGTTTGCCCTGGAGCGAACTACTGTGTGGCTGCCGGATCAAACATCCCGCCACCATCCCGTAGTTTTGGGGGAGGTGCCGATCATACGTCAATCCTGCAGCTTGGCAAAGAAGCGGCGAGGCGGGGGTTGTTGTTTTTTTTTAACCGAAGTGTGCGCATGCTCCATTGGGTGCTTGTGTGCATCCCGTGGAGACTTGAAAAAAAAACCAACCCTTTTCTCGACGGGACATGGGCGGGCACCGGATGCCACGAGCTACCACCGCAAAAGTGACTAGACGCCCGCCCTTGCCCCGTGGTTTCTGGAAACTAGTACCTCGGAGGCACTAGTTTTTTACGGCGCTTCTTCGGCGGGAAGCCTCGGGTTAGCCATGGGAGTTCTATGCTTCCCAGATGTTGTGGTTTGATCGCGCCCGGAAAATCCGCCTATCTTCTGTCTCTGTAGCATGGCTAATGCTCCGTGTGACTGCAGCCTTTATTGCCCAGATGGCAGTCTTTCCGAAACAAAGCAGCAAAACAGACTGGAAAAAGACTGCAGAAAAGATGATAAAACACAGTGCTGTGAGGATGCAGGGGGCAAAAACTACTTTCCAACAGCATCAAATTCAGGGCAAGTCACATGTGTGGAAGGAAATGGTGGAAGGAAATCTACAAGTCTTTGCAGTCAGTTCAAATACTCAGTCAAGCTCCAGATATTTTAACAGTGATATAAACATCAAATGGAGAGGAAGGGAGGGAGGAAGGGAGGAGCAAAGGTAAGAATAGATGTGAATAGCATCAGCTACACATTTTAATACTTCAGTTCACTAAGGATGGGGACTAAAAAGTCAAAGTCTTCGGGGAATGGTGGGATTTGTAGGAAGAGCAAAAGGTGCTGCTACTATGGGTCCTGAGTTGCCAGAAGGCAGATTTATAAATACTTTAAACAAATAAATATGTAGGTGTTCTGTGAATGAATTTAGGCATGGGGGCGGCAAGGGAGATCAGGTGGACTCAGTTAAGAAAGCAGGAGGTATTTGACTAGTTGAGAGAGAAGCAAAGGTCATGGGCAAGGATAGCTGCTATCTGGAGTTGCAAGTGCTTTGGGGAAATTTCTGCATTGTCTGGGGAAGCGTTTGCAGGCCTGCATGTGGTCGGAATGCAAATTGTTTTGATTGACTCTTCTCTGAAGATTTCCAAGAATCTTGTAAAGTGTTATGATCCCGCAAACCGGCTCCAGACCTTGGCAAGCTAAAAGGGAATTCAGATGTAAAATACTGGAGTACTGTGGCTATCAGCCAGTCCACAAAGATAATTTCTTTGCCGTGGTCCTTGGACTCAGCAATTCAATTGGAGCATCCTTTGACTTCTTGCCTGTGAAGGACCTTGGTCTTTATGCAGAACATTTCCTTTCTTCAGTTGCTAAATGGCCCCATTGTTTAACATGCAGATTAGTGAACTGGTGATGTAGGAAGAGCACACACCAGATTTTATTAGTGTGTGAAATACTTGTAAACTGGCATCAGTTACTACTGTAACAGCCCTGTATTCCCACAGTTAAAAATATGGAGCAATCTTCTCTGTGTTGAGTGGAGATTGTGCTTTCCATACCAACCTTGAACAAGCACCTGATTCTTTAGTAAATGATGCCTCTCTTACTTTTATGCCTTCAACCCTGATTGCTAGCTACTGATTCACAAGGGTGTTCACATAACCACCAACCATACCTAGTTAGGCGTTACAGTGTCTAGAATGGCAAAATCTACTTGCAAGTCATCGCAAAAGTGCATTGAATGTAGAATGAAAGTGCATTATTCAGCATGTGTGAAAATCCCCTTAGTTGCCAACTCTACCTGTTTTGGCTGGCAAAATGCCATCTGATATGTTTGGGGACTGGATGTTTTGTGGTGGAAAGTGCCAGCAAACCACAGCTGTCTTATGGTGACCCAAAGGGAAGAAACAAACAGAGGTGGTTTGCCATCAAGTGCAACCCTGGATTTCCTTGGTGGTCTCCCATCCAACCCTTCTTAGCTTCTAACATCTGATGAGATCGGGCTATCCTGGGCCATCCAGGTCATGGCACTGGATCTTTACCACCTGTATAATGAAGAAGATGAAGGAGGAGGAGGAGGTTTGGATTTATACCCTGCCCTTCAGTCGGAGTCTCAGAGTCACTTACAATCTCCTTCCCTTCCTCTCCCCACAATAGACACCCTGTGAGGTAGGTGAGGCTGACTGAGCTCTGAGAGAACAGCTATGAGAGAACTGTGACTGACCCAAGGTCACCCAGCTGGCTGCATGTGGAGGAGTGGGGAATCAAACCCAGTTTTCCAGATTAGAGTCCGCTGCTCTTAACTACTACACTAGACTGTCAGTAGATATTCACTGAGTGTATTTTCCACCACTCAGATAATAGCTATATGGAAGCAGCAACCAGGGTGCTCAGGTATCATTAGGGCTTGTATTCACGGTCTGCATAGTAATGTGACATGCTGACTGTCATGTCTTGCATTGTTTGGCATTTTGGGCCTCTGTGCTGTCTGTTTTGGCCTTTCTATGCTCAAAATCTGCTTAGGAAGTCAGCTCATGCATCTGACAAAATGAACTCATGAATGCTTCTTCCACAACATATTTCAGTCTTTAAGAGCCACCAGAGTCTTCACTATTTTTCCTGCAACTGACTACCACAACTACTCCTCTGGAATTTGTCAGTCAAAGTTTAATATTCCCCTGAAGAAATCTCCCCAGAGCTGACTATATTGCTGTTATGAAGCAAACACAGTGTTGGGAAGCACACTGTTTGCTTCACAATGTGTCACTACTTTGAGTGACATGGTTGACATTTCAAATTGGCTACAATATATATCACCAATGTTGAAACAGCATCCAGTGTCCTGCTGTGTCATACTACTTCCATTTTGGTATTTCCCTCCTGTTGTACACTTTCTCTGGATATGAACATACAGAAGCAGCATTTGAACCACTTAATCCATAAGATGAAGGGTCGACATGGTCTTACATGTCAAGGGCAGGGGTCATTTCCTGCAGGAGCACACAGGAGCGGAGCTCCGGCAGTAAAGAGCCCAGGGGGCAGGCACATGCAACAAGCCCCGTCCCCTGCTCCCAGCAGCCCCGGGCCACAAGGAGCAAGAAGCAGCCAGGAAAGTTGCAGAGACCCCCACGGTCCTGAAGTCCAAAACAGACCAGTGGCACCTTTAAGACCAAGTTTTATTCAGGTACAAGCTCTCAC
>NW_015165254.1:838098-838467 GCF_001447785.1 Gekko japonicus
GTGGGTGTTGCCTTCTGACACCCTTCCGGTGATGTCAGTGGGTGTGGCATATGTAGATAAGTTATGCTAATGAGCTCCTGCACCTCTTTTTCTATGAAATGACCCCTGGTGAAGGGACAGATAAAACTAGCAGTGACCTGCTGAAGCATTTGGGGAGGAGAAGAGATATGACAGGAGAGGAATGCCTCGGTGAAGGAGGATGCAGTAGTCTAAATGAGAGGCCTGGCCTTTCTGTACAGTGAGACCAACAGAAGCACTTGCCTCAGGCAGCGTATTTTGCAGGGGGGACAGCAGGGTCCCATCTGCAAGCCTCCTGTCCTGCACATCTCCTCCTCATCTGCTTTCTCTTCCTATGCCCCATCCTTCCTT
>NW_015165254.1:838514-845288 GCF_001447785.1 Gekko japonicus
GGCCTCTAAAAACAGTGCAACTAGCCCTATAGGCAACTGTCATGAGATACCTTAAGTTGCAAGGGCTTGGCCCCATGTTGACCATTTTAATAAAGAGTAACAGGGAGAGGCAAAAAAGATTTGCTGCTCCAGCTCCTGATCCAAAGCACCATGGCTGGTGTCTGGCAGCATCATTAAGTGAGTTGGTGCTGAGGAGAAGAGTCCCGAGCAGAGAAAAAGGGTAGAGAAAGATACTGCAACCTCCTTATCACCACTGCTCCTTATCACGACTCCTATAAAGGGAAGGAGGGAGGAAGTGAAAGGTAGCTATGTGGAAAAGAATATAGGATACCGGCTAGTTCTTTCTCTGTCCACCACAGGGTCCTATTGAAACATTTTGTTTGTTTTAAAGATGATAGTTAGAGAGTTGGTGATCAAAGGCTAGAGCAAGGGTATACACAAAGGGAAATGGTTGGTTGGACTATGTGTTCTTTTGAACAATGCTCGATTTTGTTGTGTTAGGCAGAGTTCCACAAACTGTGGCCTGTCAGGCAAACAGCTTCTTCCTTTCTCAGTTCCCTTTATGTCCAAAACCAGGGGAGCTGGAACGTTAGGAAGGCAATTTCCAAACCATCGCCAGACAGGCAGACACTTCCTCATATTCTTTGCAAGGGACAGCATACAATATTGGAACAGCTCTGTTGACAGAGGCATTAATTTTAGACCTATTATTCTTCCCCCTCATTTTTTTGTGTGGGGGGAGTATTTGTTGTACAGCACATCTTTGCTTCATAAGCACTCTTGCCTTCCTGCTTCTTGTTTCCTTATACTTGATATTTCACTGAACCAGAAAGTGACATAATTTATTTTTAAGAAAGCTATTTACAGTACTTCCTGCTTAGAGAGGATGGTATACAAGTAGGACAGCTGCAAATACAGAAGGGGAATTATTTAGGTCTTAATAGAACCCTTACCTTGTTCTGCATCTCTGGTTGGTTCTTGGCAACATATGCCATTAGTTGGCACTCTTGCAAATCCCTCAGTTCCACCAGCTCTTTTAAGCACAAAAAAGTCACTATCCACTCTATCTCCAGGAGCCTGTCTGATCAGCAAATCAGATAATCTCAGAGCCCCCTGCAATGTCATTTGGATGCAATTGTTTTATCCTCTGCTTCTTTTGGCAGAACTATGGTGCAGGACAGAGGAAGGGAACGAAATCTTGGAGGGGTCACGTATATTGAAATATAATCAGTGGGAGGAAAAAAGCGAGCGGTAATGGCCGATGAGGAGAGTGGAGAAGATAGGAGCCATGATGTAGGCCTACAGATATCCTGTGTAAAAACAGTGCGAAGGAGAGTGATAAGTAACTCATGAATCAGTTGTGTACTGTTCAACTAAGAGCTAGATTTAGTAAGAATAACTCCAAAAGCTATCAGCAGTCAAAGCAGCAAAGGATTTTTCCAGGGGTCCATCACAGAAGGAGAGGAGAGCAAAGCAACTGGGCCAGGAAATGCTCATGACTACCAAAGTGTTTGATAGAGAAAAACAAACAAGATGGATGCATAACTGCAGTGAGATGCCTTACACCTCAGGATGAATGCAAAATATGTGGCACAAAGAATCATTTTTGGATTTGTACTCTGTACAGGCACAGATGCTGTGGCCCAGTGCAAAATATTTTGGGGCTACAAAGCCCCCACTGACATTTTACAAAGCTTCTCTGTTGGCACAAGGACAGGAAACAGGAGAGAAGTTAATGGCTTTCAGCTCAAGCACCATCCCCATCCTGCTGACGGCTCTCCCAAGCACCCAGTTCTTAAAGCCTGGATATGCAAATGCTTGTAGCTAGTAGGGAACAATCAAAGAGGGATCTCAAACCCTGGCAAGAATGTGTCACCTTGGAGGGGATGAAGATATGCTGATGCCAAATGCCAGAGAGTATCTCTTTGTGGGAAGGAAAGGAAGAGAAGGAATGACCCACAGGGTGATGGGCAGACAGAGAAAGTAAATTCCGTGGACACAAGAGGAACAAGATCCACTTTGGGAAATTCCTTTTGAGACTTCCATCTTGGCTGATAGCATCTTGGTATTTGCCATTGCCATGTGGAACTAATAAAGGGCTGGCAGCCAGGACAAAGACTCCAAGGTAATGGTCAACTTTTAGAATACTGGAACTTAAGCTTAAGAAGCCTGCCTTAGAATAAGATCAGCAAGAGCATGTGTAGAGCTGAGGGACAGAGGACTACATGTTGGGCATCATTGCTTTGTATTCCTTGCTCAGTCTGTTGTCATGCAGAGTTTGTATGTGGACTTTTCCTTTTCAATAAATCCATTTCCATTTTTAAAACTGGTCATTGTTCTCTGTGTGACACAGACCTGTCAGGGGAAGGGAGGCCGCACCAGTACACATATGAAGCTGTCTTATACTGAATCTAGGGATCCCAAGTCCCCCCAGGGGGTGGGGAAACCCCTGTCCCAGAGGCCCATTCCCCGGCGGCGCCGGATCGGGCCCCGGGGGAAACTCCACCCCGACGTGCACGTCACCTGGAAGTGACGCGGGCACGCTGGGCATGCTGGGGGTGGGGCCACGGCCATACAAGGGAAAACTCTATGGCTATACAAGGGAAAACCCGCCCCCAGCGTGCCTGGCGTCCTCCCGTCACTTTTGGGTGACGTGTGTGCGGCGCGCGCGCACATGAGACGCCGGCCGGGAGCCCCCCGCTCCCAGCGAAGATAGACTTGGCAACCCTAACTGAATCAGACCATTGGTCCATCAAGGTCAATGTTGTCTACTCAGACTGGCAGCAGCTCTTCAGGATCTCAGGCAGAGGTCTTTCACATCACCTACTGCCTGGTCCTTTTAACTGGAGATGCTGGGGATTGAACCTGGGACTTTCTGCATGCCAAGCAGATGCTCTTCCACTGAGCCACAGCCCTCTCCTGTTGCAAGAGGGACTAAAATGTGCCCTCGTGAATTAAGCCTCCAATGCTCTCTATGTCTTTCAATAGTTTGATCCCACCTCTCCTTGCCAATATATGAGCTGTGGCCTCATACCCAAGGGAATGAATAACATTGTCTCACCAATGCCCTGAAAGCAGGGTTCTCTCTTTGAGCTTCACTTGGCAGGGCAAAGGAATAGATAGGTAAAATGTTGGGGCTCAATTTTTATCTCTCCCCCCCCACCCATAATCCTGTGCCTGACATATTGAAAGTTTGGAAAATAAACGTGTAAGTGGCTGTACCCACTTTGACTGCGGAATAACTTGGGAAGACTGTCTGTGCAGAAGTTCCGTATGCATACTGAAGCACAAACTGGACTGGTCCTCTCTTTGCCCACTGAGGAGGCTATCCTCCACTGCACAGCATGTGTTCCTCTAACACTAGACACTTGAACTCATGAGAGACCCATGCCTTTAAAGGAACCAAAAAATTCCTACCCCCAAGAAGAATGGACCAAGTGGAAAGGACATGTAGAATCCAAGCAAGTGGCTCTGGATCGAGGCATACATGTTAAAATTTGCCATCACTTTGGTTAAAAAATAGTGCACAGTGTTGTGCCTCACATCTGCCCCTCTTTGGCTTGTTGTTATAGCCCAAACTGTGGTGCTTTAATGAGGTGAAAAGGACAGTAAAGAAAACAAGAAGTTAAAGATGTCTGTCATCAGCCCAGTGTTGATACTGAGCAGGTCTTGGACTTCCCCTTACTTGTATATGATAAGCTCTTCCAGATCTTTCGTGGGCCTTGATTCGACCAAATTTATCATGATTTGGAAGGGTTTTTACTGCTGATAATGGTCTAGTGAAGTCCTGAAGAACTTTATTTGCTTAACCTTAACTCTCTGGAAAAGCAGTTGGCTACTTTGAACCCTTAAGCCTTCTGCTCTTAGAAAAGTGTTGAAAGGAGGGACTTTAAATCACAACGTTTATTGCAATTTTTAAAAATACAAATAGATGCTCTGGTTCTCAAGGTATCAACATCAAAGGGGCCACAGAGTCTGGACTGCGTTATCTCTGAACTGCCCATTCACCATTAATCAGTTTATAAATCCCTCTGTATTAAGTGGGCTGTTTTACTGCTTAGACGGATACTCTCTCAGCAGTGCTGTTTGATAAACAGAGCTGGTTGTCTTCAGCCGAAATCATGACCATCTTACTGAGGGAGCATGTGCTCTTTTCCCTTTGTTTTGTTCAGTAGTTGGTGTGTTTTGCCATATAAAGTTTGTTCCTCTGTGCAAATACGTCACAAGATTTTTGTTTGAAGGCTTATAGTTTTGTTTAGTTTTTATCCCACATACAATTATCACTGATAATTGTATATTCTTTCCCCCCCTTGATTTAAAACCATCATAATTCACATCCAATAAATTAGCTTAGCTCTCTGTTTCCATATCAGGAAGTATGCACAACTTTTGCCCATTATTTTTGACAAAGACTTTAGATGGTGAACCATCTAATGGACATAAACCATTACAACACAACAAAAATCAATAACTGTGTCCAGCATTTCTTAGTCTATTGACTTAGTAGTTAAATTCTCTAAGAACTTTTGTCTGTTTATTGAATGGCTCAATAAACACCACAAAAGCAACATTTTAAAAAATGTTATTTTTTCATATATTTCATTACATCATTTGATCTGAAATAGTGGTTGCAGTATGAATGCTCTTCTGTGAAACTGATCTGAACTTCTACAGTATTTTCATTGGCCCATAATGGTAAAAAGAAAAAATGTTTTCCCTCCCCAATGCTGAAGGAAGACAGGAAACCAATGGCTAGTATCCTTCCAGTATTAAACATTTCATTTAGAACTGAGTGAAGTACAGGCCTTGTCCAAATTAGAATAGGTATTACTGCATTGGGTAAATCAAGGTATCTTCATATATTCATAGCACTCTAACTGTGGAAATACTTAATGGGATTTTCAAATTACAGTAAGTTTGAAATTGGCATTGCTGTTACATTTACTCCTTGCAATGGACATTGTATATCATTAGAGAATGTATCCCTGTATAGACCAAATTGGTCTGTTAGGTCTCCCAAGAAGTTTCCATTGTCTGTTCCATCCACTCAGCATATTAGGATACCCTTGGCACAATCTAAAGCAGTGGTCTCCATCTTTTCCAGACCTGAGTCCCTCTGAGCTATGAGCAAATGGTAGGAAGTCATATGATGTCAGAGTCAAGTGACAGGGAAAGGAGGAGCCAGAGTTACAAACTCAACATTTCCAAGGGTAGGACCATGGGAGATGGCTAAAATTGCTGGGGACAGGAAACACAAGCCAGGCTCCTCATGGTACACTTTAGTGAGAAACAAGCTAGAAGCTGGAACCATGGAGGAATTCTTTCTACCACAGAGTGACCTTAACTTCCTGTCCTGATGCTTTCACAGTTAGAAAACATGGCACCTTGTTATCTATGTAGCAGATGCTTCAAAATTTATTTTAGATTTATATATCTACTTTTAAAATTATTATTATTATTACTTTTCAATTTATAGACCGTTCACCCCCTAAGGGCTCTGAGCAGTTTACATATGTACAACTATTAATTACATTACCTTTACTAGGGCCACACACAATGAGGGGGAAGTGACAACCTATCAGGCACCCATGGCAGGGTCTTAGTTGTTGTTTCTTTTTTGCGGAGGTTCTTCAATCTGAGCGATGATGTCTTTGGCGCAGATCTTCTTTTTCCGGTCGCAGCGACTCCTCCCGGGCACGGGCCAACAGCGCCCAACAGCGCGCACTCCGCAGCCAGCCTCTGTCCCAATTGGCTCCGGCCTACTTTGCATGTTGCAGTTTTGCTTCACAGAGATACTCAAGACAAACAATGATTAAACCATCTATGATTATTTGGATGAGAGATATAGGCCATAATTTAGACATAGAGGACTGGTCCAAAATTTGGAAGAGTATCAAATTTATGAAAACCATTTCATATGAGAATATTCTTAAGATGTTTTATAGGTGGTATTGGTCACCTGAAAAAATTGCCAAATGTTTTAAAAAGAAGTCAGATAAATGTTGGAAATGTAGAATCAGTGTTGTTGGTACTTTTTTCACATGTGGTGGTGTTTAAAAATTCAAAATACTGGTGAATGATACAGAAGATAATTTTAGAAATTACAGAGGTTAATTTAAAGTTAGAACCAGAATGTTATCTGCTTAACATGATACCAGATGATGTCATATATAATGATAGATATTTAATAATTTTGATAGTTACATCTGCGAGAATTCTCTTGGCAAAGTATTGGAAATTTGAGAAAATCCCCTGTGAGAAAGAACTAACAAGATATTAGATCTAGCGGAAATGGATAAATTAAGTTTGCTTATGCAAGGTAAAGATGATGAAATGTATATGAAGAGATGGTCAGGAGTTTATAAGTGGATAAAAAGTAAATCAGACTAACAGACTCGAATTGTAATCAAAAGTAAATATGTATGTATGCTTGTATACAATTAAGAAAACTAATAAATATATTTAATAATAATAATAAAAAAGACAAGTAACAATATGCACAGTGCAACAATTATCTGTGTAAAGTAGAGAAGTAGAGGCCAATGTTGTGTGGATATTTACAAAACCAATGTTCCAGTTTTGAAGCAAAAGGGGAGCAAAACATCAGTGTGGAAGCAGCCTTACAAACAAAAGTATGAATGCAGCAAAAAACGTATCTGTGGCCCCGGTCACACGGGCCGAATAACGCATGGGGGGGAGGCGTGGCTAATTGCTCCGGTGCAATTAGAGCCACTAGAACGCGATCCGACGTGTCGGCGGGAAACCACGGGGCCC
>NW_015165254.1:845299-854751 GCF_001447785.1 Gekko japonicus
TTTATTTATTTATTTATTTATTTATTTCAATTTATATACCGCTCTAACCCCGAAGGGTCTCTGAGCGGTTTACACAATTTAGAATTCCTAAATAGGGCCACATTCTTATAGGGGGGTGACAGCCTACCGGCACCCAGGCAGCAGGGCTAGTTGTTCTTCGGCTCCTTCCCGTGTGGGCTTCAGGTGTCAGTGTTCTGCCTTCCGGCGCCTTTCAGGACAGGTCTTCTACTTCGGCGGCTCCCTCTGGCAGGCCCTATCGAGGTGCGTGGTCCCGCGTCAGTCGCAGCTCCGGCTCACGTCCTTACTGGCTCCGCCGCACCGCGCCGCCACATCGCCGTCACATTAATAAGGGGCCAGCGCGATCACACCGCAGGAGTCTGGAGGCAGCCCGTGGCAAACCATTTGCCATTACATACGAGGTACTGTTTTTTATTGCGCTTTTTCGGCGGTATGCCACGGGTTGGCCACGGGCGCACTCCACTTACCAGATGTTGCAGTGTGATCACGCCCGATAATCCACCCACCACCCATGGCTCTCCCGCGGCAAATTCGTCGTGTGACTGGGACCTGTATTGGCTATCTCAGCCAAGCATGCTCAGACAGCCAAGCTTGGCTGTAGCTGCCTGTTAAATGTGCATAGGAACATTATGTATCCCGTAAAATGGACTTTATTTGGTTATACTGCTTTGTGATTCTTTCCTTTAACTTTGCTGTCCTTAGGCAGTGTTCCTATTCAGATGGAAGGCTGTAATGACATTGTTTTCACTGACATTATATTGAGTGGAACAATATAGCTGAAGAATGGCTGTGGGAAATCTGTGCTCCTGTTTCTAAACAGGAACAAGGTTGAACGACAGCCTTCCTGCTTGCTATTGTAAATGAGACCATTAGTAGGATGGAAAGCAAAGTGCTAGACCTGCCAACAAAATGTGTCATACAATTTGCTTCTTTTTCATTATCAACACCATAACCATAATCTATTAAAGCAAATTCAGGTGTCTATTAAAAAGTAAAATTACATTTTGTATAACTTTTAAAAATGTATCCATCATCTATACTGGCTGAGAGTCCTTAAGATGTAATCTTTTTCTTATACAAGGTTAACTTCCATGGAGGAAAATAGCCTACCTCACAAAATTGTTGTGACTGTACAGTGAGATTAAGTTATAATGAATATCGGCATGAAGTTCAAATAGGATTAAACATTTGGGTAACAGATGTCTATCCTGTAATTCTAAGACTTGGAGCCACTTGGAATCTAGTGTTTCTCTGCTTTACCAGCTTCCATTTCCCCTGGAACTCCTGGGGCACTTTCTTTGAATGTCAGAGTCCATCCAGAAGTTTTGAAAGAGACAGAGCTGATATCACACTATGGGAGCAAGCTTAAGCAGGTCTATTTAGAAGCAAATCCAATATTATTCAATGGGCCAAACTCCCAGGGAATATCCTTAGTGCCGCAGTCTCTTTCCATTTAATTTCTAGTTGAACACAATGTGATGCATCACCATCATACTGTGCATGAGTGGCTTTGGGATGGGGAATGGGCAATGCTCAATAGGCATTGCTCAATGGCGCCCATGTCATGTCATGTGCTATTCACAACTTAGTGCCGCAGTCTCTTTCCATTTAATCTCTAGTTGAACACAATCCATCATACTGTGCATGAGTGGCTTTGGGATGGGGAATGGGCAATGCTCAATAGGCATTGCTCAATGGCACCCATGTCATGTCATGTGCTATTCACAATGGGTCATTATAAGGAAGAGGCAGTGGAGCAGAGGTGGTATGGCAGCAGTTCAGTTTCTATCATTTCATTAGGCCTTCATTCTGTCCTTTTTTAAACAGAAGCTAGTTTTTTCTCATTCCTGTCTGCTCAGATGTATGCTTTCACTAATCTTAAACACTTTCCAGTGTATTTGGCTAGAATATCCTAATAATTTTATTGTGTTGGTGATGAAGATGCTCAAGATGCCGCCCATCACATTTAGTAGATTTGTGGGTATATGTCCTTCTTAGTTCTCTGGACTTCAGGAGGAGAATTCAGATGAACAGGAAGCATGATGAATAAAGCTCTTAGTAAGGGCCCCTCCTGTTATTAAACTGTTCAGTCTAATAAAGGCTCCAGTAGCAGTCCTCCCCTTTGTGCATTCTCTATCTACTGGCATTGAAAGGCATATTTGGGAGAAAGGTAGGGTTGCCATTCGCTGACAACCAGCAGAAGAGGGAGGAGTGGGGATGGAGGAATGACACTGAGCTGATGGCGCAACATCACTTCTGGCACAAAACCAGAAGTGATGCCAATGCAGCTGCATGATGCTCTAAGGTCCCCACAGAACTCTATGTCAAAACCTAGAATGTCACATGACAGGGTGATGTCACTTCCAGTTTTGTGCTGGAAGTGACATCATGCTGTTCATGTGATGACCCCCCCCCCATCTTTACCCTGCTGCGCTGTGAAGCAGCTGTGTAGAAATTATTTTAAACCATATACAGGAAAGATTCAACAGATCACTTTCTGTTGAGTCTTTCCTGAATGTTGTTTAATGTCCTACACAGTTTTTTGTTATTTTTGATACCTGTTACTGTGTATCTCCGGTTTTGTGTTTTGGGCCTGTCAAGCAGTAGCAGGGACAACGGGTGGATGGTGGGAGATTTCCCGCCACAGCAGGAGACCTGGTAAGTCTAGGAAAAGGGAAGGGAGACTCACAAGGAAAGAATGGAAGGAAAGTGGCTCCAGAGAAGGCTGAGGACAGGGAATGATTGTCAGGGAAGTATGGCCAGGGCTTCCTGAGATTTAAGAGAACTCTCAGGAATACCATGATTTCTTTCTCACATATCTATATTTCTAACTCGCCCTCCCCCGCAAGCAGGCTCAGGGTGGTTTACAACAAAATTCAACAGAATAAAAACATTTTAAAAACAGTCAAGCAGTAATCCAATTTAAAACCTCAATAGCATAAACACAAGATGGCAAAGTATTACAGAATCTCCTAGAGGACACTGCGGGTATGCTCAGGTGGAACAGTTGATTGGGGATGGGTGCTAAGCACCATTAAGATGGAATCAAAAGGCAGATGGAGCGGGGAGACAAGACAAATATAACTGGACGCCCACCACCTCACCTAAAGGCCTGGCAGAATAACTCCATCTTGCAGGCCCTGTGGAAATGTAGTAAGTCCTGCAGGGCCCGGATCTCACTCAGCAAGGACTTCCACCAGGCTGGGACCAGAGCTGAAAAGACCCTGGCCCCGGTTGAGGCTAAGCGGATGTCTTTGGGGCTGGGGATCACCAGAAGATGCTGTTCAGAGGAACTCAAGGCTTGCTGGGGAACACATGGGGAGAGTTGGTCCTGTAGATATGACGATCTACAAACTGCATAAGGCTTTAAAAGTTAATACCATAACCTTGAACCTGATCTGGTACTCGACTGGCAACAATGCAGCTGGTGCAGCATGGGCTGCATGTGCACCCGCACAGATGACCCAGTCAGCAGGCACGCAGCTGCATTTTGAACCAGCTGAAGTTTCTGGAGTAGGGTCAAGGGCAGCCCTGCATAGAGCAAGTTGCAGTAGTCCAACCTGGATATGACCATTGCATGGATCACCGTGGCCAGTTTACAGGGGGAGAGATAGGGAACCAGTTGCCTGACCAGCCAAAGATGGTAAAAAGCTGATCTGGCAACATTCGTGATCTGGGCCTCCACCGAAAGTGGAGCATCACACCTAAATTCCTCACCGTTGCTACTGGCACCAATGATGCCCTGTCAAGTTGTTGGGAGATGAATTCCCGATCCCACTCCCGCATGGCTCAGACACAGGACCTTGGTCTTCGATGGATTCGGTTTCAGTTGAATCTGATGCAACCAGCCAGCCACAGCCTCTAACGCCTCTGGGGCAGAGTCTGGCCATCCATCCATCAGCAGATACAGCTGGGTGTCATCAGCATACTGGTGACAACCCAACCCAAACCCCTGGACTAGCTGGGCAAGGAGGCGCATGTAGATGTTAAATAGCATCGGGGAGTGGATTGCCTCATGAGGGATGCCACATACCAATGGGTAACGTGGCGAAACCTCTCCCCAAGCACCGCCTTCTGTCCTCGACCATAAATAAAGGAGACAAGCCACTGTAAAGCAGTCCCTCTTATCCCTGTATCAGTGAGAAGGTGGGTCATAGCTGACCGTGTCAAACGCTACTGTCAGATCAAGTACCAACAGTAGCGCTCACCTGCCCCGATCCAGGTGTCTCTGGAGGTCATCCATGAGGGTGACCAGCTCCGTCTCCATCCCATAGCCAGGGTGGAAACCAGACTGGAATGATCTCAGGACTGAGGATTTATCCAGGAAAATCTGGAGCTGCTCTGCTACCGCTCTCTCAACTGCCTTACCCAGGAATGGAAGATTTACACTGAGCAGTAGTTGGCTGGATCTGTAGGATCTAAAGATGGCTTTTTCAAGACTGGTCTCACCACTGCCTTTTTCAAAAACCCTCGGAAAGTCCCTGAGCTCAGGGACAAGTTGATAATATCTCCCAGGTGGACCCGTATTCCATTACCATCGGCTTTCGCCAGCCATGAGAGAGATGGGTCAAACAGACAACCTCGTCCTGGAGAGTCAGCTGAATTGGTCCAATATTGGGCCAGGGGCCTCCATTTCACGTACTTTGTCAATAGTGGCTGGCAAGTCTTGGAGGAATGACAAGATTTTATCTGCAAAATAGCTCGCAAAGGCCTCACAGCTAATTGCCAATTTACTATCCTTTTGGTTTCCCCATGGAAGGGAAGTTAATGAATGAATTATCCTAAATAATTGAGCTGGGTGCGAGCTCACAGATGCAATGGAAGACGTATAGAATTCCTTCTTAGCGGCTTTCACTGCCATTTCATAGGTTCTCATAAATGCCCTCTAAGATGCTCTTGCAGCTTTGTCACGAGTATGCTGCCACCCTTGCTCTAGCCGTCTTAGCTACCATTTCATCCTCTGTAGCTCCGGGATATACCATGGAGCTAGTTTGGCACGGAACAGAAGAGGGCATTGGGGGGGGGATCTTATTGATGGCTTCAGAAAGCTATGGCAATCCTCCACTAGCTCATCTAACGAGTCACTAGGGGGCATTGGATCCCCAGAGCATTCTGGAAACCTATTGGATCCATTAGTCTCCGCAAGTGAGCATAAACCAGCTCACCACTTAGAACAAGGAGGAGGTGGGATACTCAGATGAGCTTTCAGGATCAAGTGGTCAGACCATGGCACTACCTCAGTAGATTCCGGATCCACATTCATCCCTATCCCAAAAATAAAATCCAGCATGTGGCCTGCCTGATGCATGGGACCAGATACAAACCGAGAGAGCACATTTACATTATGTACTGTAAATGTAAAACTTGAAACAGCACTGGTATTCTTATTTGGATTCAACCTTTGTTCCAAGGTGTTTTGAATTTTATGGCCACCTGGTGATATCAACTTGAGCCCTGAATCCATATCCAGGTGCACTACGCTAAGTGCACTTTTAACCATAAAACAACCATGAAAGCCATGACCCTCCTAGACTACTTCAGGTTATTTTTCTCCAGTTGGTAGTGTTGGCAGGTCTCAGCCTTGAGCCCTGATACTCACATTTTGGGGGTCTTGTTCAGTACTTCTAGGTGGCAAGTTTCTGGGCTGTCAACTTGTTAGCATACTTGATGACTTTTTCTAAGACTTTACTGCATATCTTCTTGTGGTAACCACTAACAAGGTAAACTGGAGAAGGAACAATCTATGTCTTACATTTAGCACATAATTTCTGTGTTTGTGTCTGTGTGTCTTGATGTGTGTGTTAGGGCTGCCAAGTAAGGGCGGGTGGCAGGTAACCCCCCGCTTCGGAGGCCCGATTTCTGCCACCGCGGAATTGGGCCCCGGGGGGAACTTCGCCCCGCCATGCGCGTCACCCGGAAGTGACACAGGCACGCTGGGCACGCTGGGGGTGGGGCCACGGCCATACAAGTGAAAACCCTATGGTTTTCCCTTTTATGGCCGTGGCCCCGCCCCCAGCGTGCCCAGCGTGCCTGCGTCACCTCTGGGTGATGTGCACGCACGCACACACCCGACGCTGGCCGGGAGCCCCCCGCTCCCAGTGAAGAATCACTTGGCAACCCTAGTGTGTGTGTGTGGTAAATAATCCATTTTGTGAAAAACATGAGATGGTAAATACACACATTTACAGTTACCACATGGTGGAATCACTGACATTAGTACCATAGTTCATTGTGACATCATCAGGCCCTGCTCCATGACATCACCAGGGCCAATGAGCCTTATGGTTTGATGCTAGGGATCTGGCTACCCTACAAGTTAATACAGTATTGTGTTGACCTACGGCATGGACAATGGGTATATAGCTACATTTATATTTTTATCTGATGGGGTGGACATTGGAAATTAATTTTCCTGACATGACAACAAATTGGTGGGCACCTGGCAAGGAATCCCCCCCCCCCAAGTTTTCTTCAAATTTGTTAAAACATTAAATTCATGTAAACGTAGTACACTTGCCACATTTATGAAACCACACAATGGCTGACTATGGGTCTGGGTCATGTTCTTGTGTACTCAGGCTTTGTGGTTGGTCACAAGATTATTCAGAGAACAAAGGAGATTTCTGGAGAGGCTGTGTTAGTTTATAATTAAGAGATGGCTTAAGACTTGAGTAAACAGCATTTTCAGTCAGGCAGTTCTCTGTCTCTAGTTCCATTCAAGATTCACAGAACCCTTAGTAAGGTTTGAAATAGATAAAACATATTTACAAATCCTATTATGCTAGCTAAGGGGGGTACTGACTTAGAAAACAGCTGGATTTCAGTGAGATCACATTACCTATAGCTGGGGGAGGGGCTGTGGTATTTGTCTCATAAAATGGAGGTGAAACCCCTGACTTCACTCATATCTGTAGGAGTTTTGGTTTATCTTGGTTTCAGTGGATTAAAAATTTAACACAAAGTATTAGACTTCGTACAGCATCTAAGGTGACTAAGGTGATATCTCTGTCAGCTGGATATCAGTTGTAAAAGCAGGAGATCCCCAGGCCCCACCTGGAGGCTGGCAACCCTCGGGTGAAATAAGCATGGACTGCCCCATTCGAAAAGTTGTAATTGTAACAGATGTAGTGTGCCAGTTGGCTAGTGCTATCTATATTGCATCCCAAACCTCTAGAGGGCTTTACTATTGGTGTGTGTGTGTGTTTGTGTGTGCGTGCGCGCGCATGCTAATGTAGAACAAGGAATCCATCAACATGTCTGTATAAATAAAATACCAAATTACCTCAGAGTTCTAACTGCTTTAAGACTGCCTTCTATCACTGTTGGAAGTTCCAGATGCAATGTCCCCTGTCTCAGACCTCCAGACTGAGTGACAAGAGAGACTAGATAGCTAGATTGGTATAGTGGTTAAGTGAGCGGACTCTAATCTGGGAGAATTGGGTTTGATTCCCCACTCCTCCACTTGCAGCTGCATCAACCTGACCTGGATAGGCTAGGTTAGCCTGATCTTGTTAGATCTCCAATGCTAGGCTGGGTTGGACCTGGTTGATACTCAGATGGGAAACCACCAGGAAGTCCAGGGTTGTTACGCAGAGGCAGGCAATGGCAAACCACCTCCAAAATGTCCGCTCACCCCATGGGCTTTACCAATGGACCATACCATGGGCTTGGGGTGAGGAAGGAACAGAGAATGTTTTTGCCCTCCGTGGACTTTCATTAGCTTGTGTGTGTGTGGGGGGGGGAAGATTTACACATCACGTGTACTCATCATGTTCTATGTCAGACAGGGACTGCTCCTGGCTGATTGAGACTAATTGGTGCCTTCTTACGGGTATTACTTACCCATACTTGCTGATATAATTCATTCATTCATGAGGTACCATATATTTTATTGATGTATTCCTTTGCTTTCCTCTCAACCAGTTATAGTGCACCATATAATTTTTTTTTTCCTTTCTGAATTTCCTTTTATAGATAACAAGAGAGAAGCACCCCATAGCGGCTTCTGGACCTCCACGAGCAGTGAATTTTGCTGGGAGGTGGAAGAGCCACAGTTTGGCTGGGAAAGCTTAGGCCGAGGGCCAGGCCTGCTGCATGGTCAGACATACCTCATGTGACACCCCCCCCTTTTTTCCTTCTCTAATCAGACAGAGGGGTTAAGGCCGGGCAGGTCTCTGCCTTTGTCCTAGGCATTTTCTGCTGCCCAACTGGCTGGTCTTTTGTCTGTCAGGTGCGCAGGAGGGCGAGACCAGCCGGCTACTGGTTGCTGTGTCTCCGCTAGGACTGAATTATGTATGTTTTCTATCCCAGGTTCTTTCATACCTTGGAATGCAGGCAGACCTCTTGGTAATCCCTACGTTTCTACAGCTATATTTGTCTAAGATATCTGCTTTTCTCTCACTTGTGTAGGACCCATCCAGGTAACCATTGCTGTGGAATGGTAAGCCATTCAGCTTATCCTTCTGGTACCAGGAGAACATCAGATTGCCCACAATGGGAAGCCCATCAATCCATTGTGAAACTATCTGTGGTCTGCCAACCTGTCCACACATCTCCACTCATCTTACCTGGGATTCCGTCCTTTTTCGGGACAGGCGTAGTACTACTCTGACATTCCCAGCCCCCTCCTATTTGGCAGCAACCACTTCATATAACCTCTTGTGTGCTTGCATCCTCTGATCTGGATGTAACTATCTAGATTATTAGGGTAGTTAGGTAAAACCGATTTGTTATAATTCAGAACAGTTATTGCCTTACACTAGGGGCTAAAGGAAATTATTTCTGAGGAAAAGAGGGCTGTGGCTCACTGTAGAGCATCTGCTGGACGTGGAGAAGGTCCTGGGTTCATTTCCAGGCCAGCCAGTTTTGCCTTTACCTGAATGGCCCAGGGTAGCCTGATCGTGTCGGACCTTGGAAGCTGAGCTGGGTCGGGCTCGGTTGGTACTTGGTTGGGAGACCACCGAGGAAATCCGGGGCCGCCACCCCGTGGAGGCAAGCGATGGCAAACCATCTCTGTTCGCCTCCTGCCTTTAAAACCCTACAGGGTCGCCATAAGTTGGGTACAACTTGATGGCACTTTACATTATTAACTGATAGTGATCCACTATACCCCTTGCCACCTCGGCCTTCGTAGATAATTCCTCAATGAGAGCAAAGGTAAGATATTTAATTAAGCTGCCTGTGGTAGCAGATTTGGTGGGCTAAGATGCGGGCAGTTATCCTGTATTTCTGGAACTGCAAGGCGGCATGCACGACCCGGATTTCCTAATGTAGTGAAAGGTCCCTAGCAGACCCTTGCTATGGGTGGGCAAGATTTTGCGTGCTTGGATAATGATATTGGGGGATCCACTTTCTCTTTTTCATTTACAGTTTCCCCATGTTCCCTGAGGTATGCATAGTTTTCCATGGGGGCTAGGTGATGCCTCTGGAAAAAT
>NW_015165254.1:854771-857729 GCF_001447785.1 Gekko japonicus
GTAGTCAGTCCCAAATGATAAAAGGTGAACAGCAGGAAGGGTAGTCCGTCCCAACTGCTGAAGGAGTGGAACAGATGGTGGGAAGGATAGTCCCAACCATTGATCAGGTTGGTAGACCAGTGGGCAGGGTAGCTAATCATCACCACTGCCATAGATATAAATAAATAAATAAATAAATAAATAAATAATGAGTAAGAAATTTCCACCATGCTCAGACCCAGGGGAGGGTTAGGCAAGCTAGAGACATGGAGACAAGAGGTGACAATCCATGGGCTCAGGGAGCCTTTAGAGGGCCCGACCCATGCACCATCCTTAAAAATGCCTTCCAGGATGTATGTAACAACTTAAAAATCTGTTCATCCCGTAAGGTGGCATAGGCTATATGGGGAATGCGGTCTGCACTTGGAGTCTGTGCAGCATTCACACGGAGCATGCATGCTCAATATGAAGAGACTGCAAAAAAAATTGGATGATCAAAGAAAGAAAAGTAGTTGTGCCCTGTGCAGCCTTGGCTGCCTACATGGTGGTCAGGGGTACGTGGGCTGGCTTGCTTTTTCAGTGCCAGGACGGCACTCCCTTAATTAAACACCAGTTTTGGGCAGTCACCATAGGGCATTGATGGCAGACAGGTTGGCAGACAGGCGTTCTTATGCCCACTCCTTCTGTGTTGGAGTTGCTTCAGCAGCAGCCATGGAATACCTGGTGCAGGATACTCAGTGGTTAGGGAGTGGTGTTCCTAGCAGATGGTCCTATGTGCGGCTCTGGCGGGCACTGCAGGGATGCGGCGGTGCCTTGTGGAGGGGTGAACCTGTTCCCCTGCTCACTGTTTTTCGTTACAGGTTTGCTTTGCTGGCAACAGAGGATGAATGTACAGTCTCGTTTGGTCGGTTCGTCATGCCAAGAGGATGCCGGTTGGCCCAGCTGGGCCTTAGCCAGTGAACCACGGTGGACTGGCAGGGGTGCCGGGGCCTACAGGGGCTGGACCTGCTGCAGTTGTTGTGCCAGGGGATGGTCGGCCCTCAGCCTCAGGTTCTGGTTGCTCATTTAGGAGGCAATGATTTAGGCCTGTTCGAGGGCAAGGCATTAATCTGTCAGGCCTGGGCTGATTTCCAGTTTATTCGCAGGCGGAGGCCTGACTTTGCTGATCTGGGTGGCTATGATGCCCCACTGTGTTGGCGGGGGGTTGGGAGTCTGCTTGCCATTCAAAAGGCTTGGCGCAAGATGAATAGAGTTCTGCAGCGAGTTCTGAAGGTGATTTGGGTGTCTTTTTGCCACACCCGAGCTTCATGCTGGGCAGGCTGAGCTTGACCGTTAGGATGGTATACACCTTTCAGAATTGGCCATGGACATATTTCTGGACAACCTACGGCAAGGGCTTCGGGGGGCCTTGGGCCTCCTGGTGGGGCGCAGAGGCTTGGCCTCAGCGATGGCGGGTTGCTAGGCGGTATACAGATTGTGGTCCGGTGAGCACCAGCTGACACCCCTCATTTGGGGTTGATGGGGTCCTGTGGGCACAGTCTTTGTGCCTTGTGGCACGGGGCGGGGAAAACGGACTGCCTTTGGGACAGCCCTGTTTAGGTCCTGTCTTTGAACCTTGCGGCTTGGGAGATGAGGCTACAGGGTTGTCCTGCAATGGCTAGCCAGCTGGGTGGGAGCCCCTGCAGTGGGCTCTCACCCAGGGCAGGGTGGCTCGCCCTATTGAAGAGGTAAGGGAGGGGTCCTCGACCTCTGACCTTGACCACACCACAAGCTGTGTTGCCTTTGGATCCAGTTAAAGCTGTCAGTTAATAAAGTGGCCCTATAGTTAAACCCAACATTTGTGTCTGCCTCATTATTCCAGCTTGGGGGGCAATGCATTTTGATGTATAAAAGTCAACTTAAGGTGAGTTTCCCTCACCAACGTAATGTAGTTTAGCAGTCTTGAGGATGGTACTTGTCAGATGTTTTCCAGAAGTTCATTCCAATCCAGAACATCATGCATTTACAGTCCTTGGAGGTAGGAATAGCCTGTGTGTTCATCTGAACTATTCTTCCTGCACAGATAATTGTATTTGTGAGAGACAAAATGGTAATTCACCATGTTATAGTTTGGCTATGTATCAACACATGTGGCATGAACATGGGATGAAAATATGCTAAATAAATACAAAAAATGAGTGTAGGGTTGCCAGCTCCGGGCTGAGAAATACCTGGAGATGTTGGCGGTGGAGCCTGAGGAGGCTGAGGTTTGGGGAGGGGAGGGACTTCATTGGGACATAATGCCATACACTCCACCTTCCAAAGTGGCCATTTTCTCCAGGTGAACTGATCTCTGTTGCCTGGAGATCAGTTGTAATCCTAAGAGATCTTCAGCCACTACCAGGAGGTTGACAACACTATATGAGTGAGAACCTTGCAAGGAAAACTCACCTTGGTACATCAATAAAAATGTCTTTTTAAGGACTTCCTCCATCCTCCATTCCAGTGTGTGATCTTGAACAAGCTGATTGCAGATTCCCCAGCCAGACATTCGCAGGCGGAGGCCTGACTTTTGCTGATCTGGGTGGCTATGATGCCCCGCCGGGTTGGCAGGGGGTTGGGAGTCTGCTTGCCATCGAAAAGGCTTGGCGCAAGATGAATAGAGTTCTGCAGCGAGTTCTGAAGGTGATTTGGGTGTCTTTTTGCCACAGCCGAGCTTCATGCTGGGCAGGCTGAGCTTGACCGTTAGGATGGTATACACCTTTCAGAATTGGCCATGGACATATTTCTGGACAACCTACAGCAAGGGCTTCGGGGGGCCTTGGGCCTCCTGGTGGGGCGCAGAGGCTTGGCCTCAGCGATGGCGGGTTGCTAGGCGGTATACAGATTGTGGTCCGGTGAGCACCAGCTGACACCCCTCATTTGGGGTTGATGGGGTCCTGTGGGCACAGTCTTTGTGCCTTGTGGCACGGGGCGGGGAAAACGGACTGCCTTTGGGAC
>NW_015165254.1:857811-861501 GCF_001447785.1 Gekko japonicus
CCCTGCAGTGGGCTCCCACCCGGGGCAGGGTGGCTCGCCCTATTGACAAGGTAAGGGAGGGGTCCTTGACCTCTGGCCTTGACCATAACGCAATCTGTGTTGCCCTTGCCTTTGGTTCCAGTTAAAGCTGTCAGTTAATAAAGTGGCCCTATAGTTAAACCCAACATTTGTGTCTGCCTCATTATTCCGGCTTGGGGGGCAATGCATTTTGATGTATAAAAGTCAACATAAGGTGAGTTTCCCTCACAAACGTAACGTAGCTTAGCAGTCCTGAGGATGGTACTTGTCAGTTGTTTTCCAGAAGTTCATTCCAGTCCAGAACATCATGCATTTACAGTCCTTGGAGGTAGGAATGGCCTGTGTGTTTATCTGAACCATTCTTCCTGCACAGATAATTGGATTTGTGAGAGACAAAATGGTAATTCACCATGTTATAGTTTGGTTACGTATCAACACATGTGGCATGAACATGGGATGAAAATATGCTAAATAAATACAAAAAATGAGTGTAGGGTTGCCAGCTCCGGGCTGAGAAATACCTGGAGATGTTGGCGGTGGAGCCTGAGGAGGCTGAGGTTTGGGGAGGGGAGGGACTTCATTGGGACATAATGCCATACACTCCACCTTCCAAAGTGGCCATTTTCTCCAGGTGAACTGATCTCTGTTGCCTGGAGATCAGTTGTAATCCTAAGAGATCTTCAGCCACTACCAGGAGGTTGACAACACTATATGAGTGAGAACCTTGCAAGGAAAACTCACCTTGGTACATCAATAAAAATGTCTTTTATTTATTTATTTATTTTATTCAATTTATACCCCGCCCTCCCCGCAATGCGGGCTCAGGGCGGCTTACATGGAGGCAAACGCCAATATAAAACATATTTAAAACCATTTAAAATCTCAACAGTACAAAAACATTATTTACAAGTTATTAACTAAAGTGCTCTCGATGTTCAACGAGATATTTCATAGATGGCGTATTTCAACTGTTCAGCATCATCTGCTCCAGGGAAACGCTGATGTTCCCTCATCCAGGGCCAGGTGAAGATGGAATCATAGTGATGGTAGTGGCGGCTCCTACTCATACGCCTGGTGGAAGAGCTCCGTCTTACAGGCCCTGCGGAACTGCACAAGGTCCCGCAGGGCCCGGATCTCCTCCGGGAGCTCGTTCCACCAGGTAGGAGCCACCACCGAGAAAGCCCTGGCCCTGGTAGCGGCCAGCCTGGCCTCTTTGGGGCCTGGCATTGCCAGGAGGTGTTGCGTCCCAGACCGAAATGCTCGTGGGGGAACATATGAGGAAAGGCGGTCCCTTAAGGACTTCCTCCATCCTCCATTCCAGTGTGTGATCTTGAACAAGCTGATTGCAGATTCCCCAGCCAGACAGAATCAGTAGCAAGTCTTTGGACAGTTAATGCATCAAATGTATGATGACAGTACTGAGCTCCTTATACTGCACAAAACAAAAGACTTTGCGAACAAGAAATGACTTCATTCTTCTCTCCAAGATGATCCTTATCTATTTTTTTTTTTTGGGGGGGGGGAATAGCTAGGCCTCTCTGTCTATTTGACCACTGAAGTGATATTTACAAAAGCCTGTTGCACAAATACACTAATTACGCCTGTCAAAGGAACATTTCACCATTTTTCTAGGTATGAAGTCATTTGAAGAGGGAGAAACATTGCAAAAAAGTAATTACTGAGCTAGGAGGGAGGTTTAGCTTAATGAGGCATGGGTAACCTTAGGCCATGTTCTTCAAAAGGACCCAAATAAAGGGACTCCTAGATGTTACCACAGAACGGATTGTACATTTCTATTATTGCAGCTGAACAATAATCTTAAAATAAGCCTCCTGTGCAGGAATAAAAAAAAAATGCATTGGTTCAGGTGAACTCAGTGATCTGGTTCCCCTTCACCTTTGTACATTCCCTGACTGAAATGAAGTCCAAGTAACATTTTAAGGAAGACACGATTCTCATCACAATCATGTCATTTCTCAAAAGCCCAGGATGATCACAGTATAAAAGTCATAAAGCCGTACATGTAAAGGCTAAAAATATAACAATAAAACTTTAAAAACTTAAATCCTGTCAAGTCGCTCGCTTAACCAAGTAGTCGGAGAGTGATTCAGCAAAGATTCAGCTTTATTCAACAACTCGAACACAACTCCAACATGGATCAACATCTGATAGCCAGATGCCATTGCAATACATGAATCATCTAATTGACTTGCCATGTAAAGCTTCGTCCTGGGCTAGGATCCAAATCCATCCAATCACATTGCTAGCCCAGAAAGAACCAACCAATCACTGGTAAGCAAGCTTCCTGAGCGGGAACATCCGTGATTGGTCCTTATGTATACAACCTTATTGGTTGATAATTGTATAGTAGGCGTGGCTACATTAGCCGGGAGAGTTTAAAAAGGGAACAGCAGCTGTCTGGGTGTCGTCATCGTGTCAGACACGTCGGAACCGGGTAGCTCTTTGGGGGCAGGGCTCCCCCGCTGGCAGCTGGCTGGCGGGCAGATGGGGGGCAGAAATCAGGGGAATGGCAACCCTAGCCTGGAGACAAAACTTCCTGCCCTTTTAGTAGAGGCTTAATGGCATGGTATTTACTAGGTGATATTTGTTATGTGTGGACATGTGCAATCTTCCATTCAGGCTTAACTGCTGCTGGTTCAGTAGCCAGCATAAGGAGGCATGCCTGGGCTTGTCTGTGCAAGGCCACCTAGTTGGAGCTTGAAGCCCAGAGCAAAGGCAGGCAGGATCCTGGAGCCTGCCTGTGGATTGGCCCCTGGGGGCAGCCAGCCAATCTGGAGCCTGGAGGCCATTTGAACTCACCAATCGCATGGGGGTTGGGAGTGGCTTAGGTGTGTATTGTTAGGGCAGTTGCCCCATGTAAAGCATTCCTGTTGATATGCAATAAACTGCTGCTTGTTGAAATCATTTTGCCTTCGCTTCTGCTGTGTTAAACCCACTATTGAACAATATTATCACCTCCATGCCATCAAAGGCCTGAACTACCCATTTCCACACATTTAGCCACTATTGATGGACCTCTCTATATGAGAACATATCCGGCCTGTGCTGAAGGCGTTGCACTGGCTGCCAGTAGCATACCGGATTCGCTTCAAGGTGCTGGTGCTGACCTTTAAAGCCCTATATGGTCGGGGGCCTGCCTACTCGAGGGATCACCTTTCCCCACATGTTCCCCAGAGAGCACTGAGGTCAGGGTCACAAAGCCGTCTGAATCTCCTTGGTCCGAAAGGCACCAGATTAGCCTTGACCAGGGATAGGGCTTTCTCAGTGGCGGCTCCATACTGGTGGAATGAGCTCCCAGAAGACATCAGGGCTCTGCGGGACCTTCTACAGTTCTGCAGGGCCTGTAAAATGGAGCTCTTCCACCAGGCCTTCAATTAGGAGCCGCCACTAGCACCAACACGTGGATAACATCTGAACTGCTAACAACCGAACAGTTAAGGCCCTCATGTTGAGAGCAACAAGAACAGCTAATGATACCGGTATGGCCACAGTGTACTACCTACTATCTAACATAGCCTTGGAGAGGCTACTGCCATCTACATGCAACAGCACTTTATTTACAAATTTGATTGTTTGTCTGAATTTTAGATTATTGCTCTGTTGATGCATCTATGTTTATTGTATTTATTCTGTTGTATTTTAACTTGTAAG
>NW_015165254.1:861661-862142 GCF_001447785.1 Gekko japonicus
GCCTCTGTCCCGATGAGGCTCCGGCCTGCTGCGTTGCTCCACCTCCGCGCCAGTTGGTCCGGCCTCCTTCGCTCGCTCGCTCCTTGCCTCGCCAGCCACCATTTTTTCCTGTCGCCGTCGCCACTGCTTCGCTTTGCCACTCGTCACTCACCGCCGCAACACAGGGACGGGTGCCCCCCCACTCTAGTAGCAGGTACCCATTAGTCTAATTGCTCTTTAACCGGCTTTCGAGCCGCTGGGTGGGCGGTAGCTGGGACATAGGGCCGGGTGCTCACCCCGGCCGCGGTGGGGCTCGAACAGCCGAAGCTGTTCGGCCAGATGTACGTGCAGTCATCTCTTACCGCCTGCGCCACCGCTCCCTTTTCTCCAGGTCAGCTGGCGACTTTAACTGTGGTAGGTAAAGGCTCAATGAAGGAATGCTGCCTCATGAAAAAAGATTCCTAGGCATAGAAAACTAGCATGTAAAAGAGAAGTCTAATCA
>NW_015165254.1:862194-884365 GCF_001447785.1 Gekko japonicus
AGGAAAAGTATTCCATCATGCTCCCTTATCCACAATCTGAAATAGTACGGGTCAGACGCAGCCTTTTACTTCAGTGAGGCCTAATCTAGCATTTTGTTTCTAACAGAGGAGGCTGAATCCTTTCAATCTAAACCTAGTATGTGATATCAGAAGTGGTTTTGCCCTGTTTTGAAATGAGTTGTGTAGGCCTGTGTAGGCCAGCCCTGCACGGAGGTGGCATAGCTCATTGGCAGGGAACATGTTAAGAGAACATATCTGGGATCAGTTCTTGGTATCTCTTCATTAAAAACAAAACCAGGACTGCAAAAGAACCTAGGAACATTGACTGTACCCATTTTTGTAGGTTTCTTAAACCATTATTTTTCTTGGGTTGTTCCTTTGAGGTTACAGAAACTGTCTGGATAGACAAGACTTGCATTCAGATTCAGTTACCTACTGACCTCTGCTAGGATTTTACTCTACCAATTCATTTTGGTTTGATCAGGACAGGTGGTTGTCCATATATCACTTGAAATCAGTTGCAGCAGCTGTGTTAAAACTAATTTCCTTAACAGAGACTAGTAGGAAAATGTGGTTCATCTTGCATTTCCTCAAATTGCGCCAGTTTTACAGCTCAAAAGCACATGGCTTGCTTGTGAAACCCTCCCAAACATGGGAAGGTTTCAACAACTCACTTGGCCAGATTATTTGTAGAACTGAGTTGTTTTATAGATGGCCTGTTCTTTGAAAAGCAAATACGATGACTCATTGCCATCGCTTAGAGCTGACTGGGGATTCTTTTTAAAATTAAACATACTTAGAGCTGTTCTTCAAGCTGCCTTGGCCACTTTTTTTTTTTTTTGAGAAATGCACACTCAGGTATTGAGAGCCTATTACTCACTTGTGACTGTCACAAAGAGGAATGAAAAATGAGCGTGGTTGCAACCAGAGTTCAGATTTTTAAAAAATAAACCTGCTTGAAAATTGGTTAGAAACAAGGAAGCCTCCCTCCAAAATGAGAGAAATTTTGGCCAGCTAGCAGCCACACTTGGCTTCTACATGAATGCTGGTATTCAGCAGGCATCCTCATTCAGTGTATCTTCCTTGCCACGGCTGGTGAAGGACAGGAACTGTCATGAATGAAACTTTGACAGAAATATTTTACCGAGAACTTGACTTGCTTGTTAGGAAACTCATTTTACCTTTTTTTCTCATTTGTTCTTTACATTTGAAGGATACAATGGACCAGTATATTCTATGCTACAGTAGGTTTTTTGCAGTGTTCACAATGATCTGTTTGTGCCTTCCATAATGGTACACTAGCATAAGGCTGTCACCAAAACCAGAGCCCAAATGTGGAGTTCTTCCCCCACTCCCTATAATACTTAAGAACAATTATACATGTCAGGGATAGCTAATAATGAGGGGCAGGGAGAAAGAAACGCAGGATGGATGAAAGCATTACCGGGAAAGAGGGAAAACTGGACACAAGGCTGCCAGTTTCAGAGGCAGCCCCACATCCTAATGTCCACCTCCACCTCCATGGTCTTTCGTATTTGCTTGGTGTTTGCTACTGAATATTTTGCCTTTTACACTCCCCCACCTATACCTTCCAGAATCAATGTCAAACCATTTGCAGTTTGCGATGTACTATTTGCCAGCAAATTTGGAAAACGCAACAGTGGCCACAGGATTGGAAAAGGTCAGTATACATTCCAATCCCAAAGAGGGGCAATGCCAAGGAATGTTCAAACTATCGCACAATTGTACTCATATCACACGCTAGCAAGGTCATGCTCAAGATCCTACAAGCTAGGCTTCAACAGAACATGGATAGAGAACTGCCAGAAGTACAAGCTGGGTTTCGAAGAGGTAGAGGAACGAGAGATCATATTGCCAACATTCGCTGGATTATGGAGAAAGCAAGAGAGTACCAGAAAAACATCTACTTCTGCTTCATTGACTATGCTAAAGCTTTTGACTGTGTGGATCACAACAAACTATGGCAGGTCCTTAAAGAGATGGGAGTACCAGACCACCTCACATGTCTCTTGAGAAACCTGTATAAGGGCCAAGAAGCGACAGTTAGAACCGGATACGGAACAACTGATTGGTTCAGCATAGGAAAAGGAGTACGACAAGGATGTATACTGTCACCTTGCTTATTTAATATATATGCAGAGTACATCATGCGAAATGCTGGCCTGGATGAATCACAAGCGGGAATTAAGATTGCTGGGGAAAAGATCAACAACCTCAGATATGCAGACGATACCACTCTAATGGCAGAAAGTGAAGAGGACCTAAAGAGCCTCTTGCTCAGGGTAAAAGAGGAGAGCGCAAAAGTGGGCTTGAAGCTCAACATCAAAAAAACTAAGATCATGGCATCCGGCCCCATCACTCCTTGGCAAATAGAAGGGGAAGCTGTGGAAGTAGTGACAGACTTCACGTTCCTGGGATCCCAGATCACCGCAGACTGTGACTGCAGCCATGAAATTAAAAGACGCCTGCTCCTTGGGAGGAAAGCGATGGCGAACCTAAACAGCATGATAAAAAGTAGAGACATCACCCTGCCAACAAAAGTCCGCATGGTCAAAGCAATGGTATTCCCAGTAGTCATGTATGGCTGCGAGAGTTGGACTATAAGGAAGGCCGAGCGCCGAAGAATAGATTCTTTTGAACTATGGTGCTGGAGAAGACTCTTGAGAGTCCCTTGGACTGCAAGAAGAACAAATCAGTCAATCCTCAAAGAAATCAACCCTGACTGTTCCCTGGAAGGCCAGATAATGAAACTGAAGCTCAAATACTTTGGCCACCAAATGAGAAGGGAGCACTCACTGGAGAAGACCCTGATGCTGGGAAAGATTGAAGGTCAAAGAAGACGGGGACGGCAAAGGATGAGATGGTTAGACAGTGTCATAGATGCAACGAACATGAAATTGAGCAAACTTCAGAGGATGGCAGAAGACAGGAAGGCCTGGCGTGATCTGGTCCATGGGGTCGCGAAGAGTCGGACTCGACTGTGCGACTGAACAACAACAAAGGGCAACAAACAGCCTTTCCCATTCTGCATAAGGAATTTGAACCATTTTCTTTAAAAAAAAAATCACTTACCACAGCGTCTTGCTTCGTTTATCTTCTCTCCATCTTTTCAAGTGTTTGCCAAGAAAAAAGTTGCAGGGGAAGGCAACAAACAGCCTTTTCCATTCTGCATAAGGAATTTGAACTGTTTTCTTGAAAAAAAAATCACTTACCACAGCGTCTTGCTTCGTTTATCTTCTCTCCATCTTTTCAAGTGTTTGCCAAGAAAAAAGTTGCAGGGGAAAAAATGGTCAGACAGGTGGGAGGCTTCTGCTAAGAGTGATTTGAACCAAGCTTAACCTGAGGAATAAGACTCCCAGTGACGCTGGAGGGGAGGGCCGGCTTGGCATATGAAAGGGTTAACCAGATAGCAATTTGTCCATTGTCTCTCTATTAATATCAGTCACCAACTTAGCACTCATCACCTTTTCCAAGCAGTCACCCTCCAGCTACAAGTGGCGCCATGAACAAGCCAGATGTGATCTCGTCTCTGTTTTCTTTTCATAAAGTTTTGAAAATTCATTACAAAGGGGAAGGGGAGACCAAGGGAAAGAAGAAAGCTGTTTATTTTGTTGAATTTTTGCAAGTATTTTAAATGGAGGAAAGGTGGTATTTTTGTTGGGTTCCCTCCCCCCGCCTTGAATTATTTTTTAAAAAACCCACTGATTTGCGTTACAGAAGGGGTTGGAGGAAAATGAATACAACTTGGTCTGCCAGTCCAGTGGGCCAGCTAAAAGGAGGACAGAAAAGGTTACATAAGCACCACTGCTAAAGGTGGGAGATGACTGGAAAACTGGTTACATTGTCATTACTGAAGTGTGATCAGGCAAGCTTTTACTTCTTTACCTTAATGTCCCTCCATTGGTAATATGGGGCTAATAGAGTTGTCAGCATCCAGGTGGTGGCTGGAGCTCTCTTGGAATTATAACTGATCTCCAGGTGACAGAAATCAGATCACCCTGAGAAAATGGCCACATTGGAAGGAGGGGCAGGACACAATACTACGGTAGTAGGTGGTGTTCACGTAGGTGGGAGACAGGTTGCTTAGGTCTGCTATAGCACATGGCACTGCATGAAGTACATTATATACTGAGTATTTATTAAGCTTGGTGTGTTTATAAGCTTCTGTAAACTTGTCAGCTAAGTTTCCCCCCATCACCATTTGGTAATAAGGCTACCCTTATTATGAGCCAATGCAAAGGAGGCATTTTGGGCAATTCGAAAAATAGAGACTGATTCCCTACAAGCAGCTGTGCCACCCTCGCTCTTCTGTTTGCCGTGGTTGCATTGGTCAATTTCACACTATTCACTGCACGGCCGCATTTTGACCCGTATCTCCCCCCAATTTCCCCCGCATCTTCTTGATCTTGAAAAACAAGGATCAAGAAGATGTGTGTGGGGGGAATCGGGGGGAGATGCGAGTCAAAATGTGGCCGTACAGCGAATAGTGTGAAATGGACCAATGCAACTGGGGCAAACAGAAGAGCGAGGGTGGCACAGCTGCTTGTGGGGAATTGGTCAGAATCTCCATAGCTTTGCATATTGCTGCCATCAGCATGATGCCAGCTTGGCTCCAACGATGTGCAAACAGGAACATAAATGGATGTAGTGCAGTTCAGCTTGTGAATGATCTTGTACAACACCTAGTGCTTTTCTCCCTCTATACTATGTTGTTGTTGTTGGCCATTCAGTCATGTTCAACTCTTGGCAATTCTATGGGCCAGCTCTCTCCACGTTTTCTGATCTTGTACTGTTTCTTTGAGTTGTTCCAAGCTCAGGCTGGTGTCGACTTTTATGGTGTCTAGCCACCGTGTTCTTTGGCAGCCCAGTTTCCTTTTGCCACTAACCAATCCAAGCATAATTGCTTTTTCTAGTGAGTTCTTCCACATGACATGGCCGAAATTGTTGGGAAAACTGGCAAAAATACTTAGATATTCAGAGTTTGCAATGGATCTTTGCTTCACTGCAGAGGAGGCATTTCTTTCTGTGTAAAAATCTTTATTTCTAAGGGAAGGGTATACAGGAAAATCTACAAAATAACAAAGACCTAAGGCTACATCTCTACAGCTGCTGAACAGACCAACCGCACGGTCTCACAACTACAACTGCAATGGAGATTCTTCTTCTTCTTGACCCATAGAAGGAAATCACTTGAATACATTAACCAATGATTGTGAATAAACAGACTTAGATTTCCGGGGCTGTCTTCCCATTAGATCTGTGCGATGTTTCCCTTCCAGGTCAGTCTAAACAACAGCACACAAGGTAAACAGATTAACCCTATAATGACTGAAGTAGACTTTGCAACACACACATATTTCCAACAAAAGTAACTCAGTTGCAGTTCTGTGATTTTTCCTTCCAGTAACGCAGTTGCAGTTCTGTGATTTTTCCTTCCAACGGCATGTCTGGTTTTATGCACTCCAATGCTTGCTTGTTTGTCACCTTTGCAGTCCCAGGAATGCGCAGGAGCCTTGTCTAGCACCACAGTTCAAATAAGTCGGTTTTCCTCCTGCCTTGCTTCTTCATAGTCCAACTTTCACAGCCATAGGCTGCTATGGGGAACACAATAACACAGGCTAATCTGCATTTGGTTGCTAGGCTGATGTCCTTGCTCTTCCATACTATAGTGCTCAGGGATTGGCTGCACAAGATCTTGCACAAGTGGAAAAGCAAGTGGGGATACAACAAGTCTGACTGAGTGCAAAAGTCTTTATCTTGAGTTTCCAGTTGTGCAAGAGCTATAACACAAGTTGAAATTTTGCACTGGATCCAACTCAGTGTTTCTTGTTTGAGGCATGATTCCCACAATATGAAATGCCACCCTTTCTCCAAAGAGCTTTGAGTGGCGCACATAATTCTTTCTTCTCCTGTTTTACCTTCACAGCCACCTTTGAGACAGATTAAACTGAAAGTGACTGGCCCAAGGTCACTTATAGTGCAAGCTTAAGCAGAGTTACATCTTTCTAAATCCATTGGGTTCCAAGGAGTGTAATTCTGTTAAGGACTGCACTATTCTACACATTCATAACCCAACACTATAAAGACTGCAGCACAATATCTCTCTGGAAACAGACATTCTCAGGCCCCTTTCATACAGTTACACTGCAGGGATCATAATGTTTGGAGGTTTAGAACACCATGAACAGGGCTTCATACAAATTATTGCCTCCCCTCCCCTCTGAATGTGTAGTTGACTCTTCCACCTGCATCATTCCAGGCTTCCAAATGTTTCTGTGGTGGCACAGAAAGAGGTCAAGCAGGGTTACTATCCTCAAAGTACGGCCTGGTGTTCTTCCAGAGTGACAACTAAACCCTGGAGGGGAACTAATTCAGAATGCAGATTCTATGGCATCAGATCTCTGCTGACCTCCTTCACCTCCCTAAACTCTGCCCTCCCAAGGCACTGCCCCCAAATCTCCAGGAATTACCCAAGCTGGAGATGGCAACCCTAAATATAGCAATGGATAAATGGGGCTTCAGTTGATAGGGGATGTATGCTAGGGGGGCCATTTTTGCTTTGTGATGGAGACTTAAAGCACAGTGAATCAATAAAAGCATTTAAAATAAGATTGCTGTAGGAATCTATGCCTAGGAAAAGCTTCCATGTAACTCAAAAGCTTGCTTTCAGCATTCTGAGCAGTCGGTTGGTTCAATAAACACATCACCTCACTTGCTCTATTTTTCTTTAGTGTTATATTTGCTTTCTGACTGTTGGAGAACATTCTGGCTCCTTATCTTTGAATCCTTGTGCTGTAAACGTGTGTTAAACAACTTCCAGTGTTTCCTTCTATAGGCATTTACATTTGACCAATCAATCTGATTACGACAGAAACAGAGGAAACCAATTTATGTGGGTTGCTTTGTTCCTTCACGTTATGGTCTATTATCTCCCCCAGCCTGTGTTTACGGAATGCCATGGTTAACGTTGCCCAGATGCTCTATCTGTGGGAAACCTAGAAACCACACAATACTGGCCTACGGTGTTTTCCAAACTCCGTCTGCCTTATCCTAGGCTCGTTCTATTCTGTTTGTGTAGACTTGAGCCTTTCCCACAGAAAGGGTGTGCTGTCAGTTAGGCCTGCAGTGAGATAGCACTGCTACAGATGTTTGACTGTCTTGTTTAGGGCCTTTTACTGGCCTATCAGCAGAGTTTTTAGAACAAACAGATATTGGTTCATTGGCAGTCCTTATACCAAAATACAGCTAAAAGGACCCCGCCAAAAATACCCAACACAAAACCAAACCAGAGCCTGAATTCCTGTCAGAAACAAACAGCAAAAGTTAACGGTTACACTGATATGGACATTTATTTGGGACTTAAAACTGCATAAGATTATATTATAAGTAAACTTTGAATTTGTAGTATGTCACCAAAAAAGTCTGTTATTTTTCATGAGATTACACCCCGACACACACACACACACACACTTTTAATAGATGTGCAACAGGAAGAAATTCTACATATGAAGACATTTTCATGCCATGAAAAGTTTTGCCTGTTGACTTTCTACCTGTTAGGGAGCTGCTATGCAACGTGATTGCCCTACCAAAGAAAAAAAAGAGTTTAATCCTCAGATAAAGTGATTCCAAATACTTTTCTAAACATCAGTTTATACATAGCCTTTCTTACCACCCAGAAAGCATATTTTCATGCCCAAGAGTCATACAACAGCCTGATCCCAAAACAGTTGTGAAATTCCATTCAAAACGCAAACAGACAATATTGTGCCAACTGGACACATACAAAAATTCAGTACATGTCAGAAATTGAGAGACCAATCTTAAGGAGGTCTATTCAGAATCCTACTCAGCTCCATCCAATGGGACTTACTCCCACAAATGTGGTCTTAGAATTGCACAGTGCTTTGTAATCATATACCTCTTGGATTTTCCTGTGTGGACAGGAAATCCAGGAATGATTACAATAGCACAACATCCAATAATGTGTGAACTGAGTCTTAATCTGCCATGGGAATAACTAACCCACCCTGCTGTCCTGAAATGGCATGCCTGACAGTGATACACATAGCCCTAGGTGGCTATATTGAAAGTTTCCCCCTACGTAGCTCCCAGTTGTGAGTGTGCTGTCCAACATGGAAAGGGACCAACACATGGAAGCCCGTTTCCACTCACAGTTTGTCCTTGCTGAATCAAGATGACAATTTAGATTTCTCATCATTTTTCCACTGTGCACTTTACTAGTGTATCAAAGATGTTGCATTTGTACTTATTTATAGGCAGTACAGCTTTTTACCAACATTTCTTAATCTTGTTACACTCAGTGTCCAATATTGTTATGTATAGTAGTAACTTTTTGTTGCAGTGGCTTTTCTGCTTCAGAGTTCCAAGTTGATAGCACTGACTTAATAAAAACTAGCATGTTGCAGATTTCAAGGACGCTGTTTAATGCTTCTACACACACTTTTTTTGGGAGGGGGGTTAATTTGCAACTAAGGAAAACCATATGCTGATTGAAAAAAGTCTGATTCCAGTGGCACCTTTAAGACCAACAAAGTTTTATTAAAGGTATAAGCTTTTGTGTGCATGCACACTTCTTCAGATACAGTGACTGGTCTGAGCCATAGAGATCACTGTTGACTTAACTGCATCCAATAACCGACACTACTTTCAATGAGAAGATACTGAAAAATTGAATAGCTTTTTTTAAAAAGCAAAAACCACCTAAAACACCTCTTCTCAAACCCAGCTATCTCTTTGAAAGAGAATCTAGTAAATTCATTGAATATGGGATCATGGTTAAAAAAAAAACCCCAAAACTTTGTCTGATGTGTTGAGGAAGATGCATTATATGCCAGAGTGGTTAAGTGTACTACATTTGCATTCTTGGGACAATCCAGAACAAATTTAGTCCTTAACTCTTACGGGATTTTACTGCTCGAGGCATTTTTGTCTTCTTTCACATTATTTCACAGACTCCAGAACAAAGTTCTGGTATTCAAAACAGGTTCCAGGGCTAAGCCCCAGCTTACATGAAGCTTGGCATGGGGCTTTTCAGAAAATCAAACACAGCTCCTGCATCCTGGGCCCTGAGCCAGATAGCCCCTGTTAGATCGCGCTAACAAAGGACTCGTACAGTGATTCAGCAAGTGATTCAGCTTTATTGGAAGTAACGAGCAAGCACTAACTCAGTAAGAAACCAGAACAGAAAACAGTGGGAGCTTATGCTCCTTTTAAACATAACCGGGCTAATGTAGCCACGCCTATTTACAAATAACAACCAATGAGATTGCTAGAATAAAGACCAATGGGAGTCTTTCCCTCCTAGGGAATGGTATCGTTCTGATTGGTCGCTGTTACGAAGCGACCAATAGGAAGTTCGCTCAGAGGAGCCCTGGTCTGGCTCGAAGCTTTTTTCAGGAGTCCTATGAGGCGATTCATGTAATCATTTCAATACATTACAGCCCCCTTGCCAAATTGGAGGGACAGAGTGTTTAATTATTTTTTAAAAATTATTTAAGTATCATCCTTCACCCTTCCACATGGCCAGGGCAACTTATACCACGGCAGAATAAAACTGAAATCACAAAACATAAAACAACCCATAAAAATCATTGTCCAAACCTGGTAAACAAGCCAATAACAGCTCCCTCCCCAAAATTGTCTATCTGAAAAGCCCTTCAGAACAGGGAATTTTGCTTGCCTTTTGGAAGAAAGCTAAAATGGTGACCCTTCAGATCTCATTCAGGAAACTGTTTCATTAAAATGGCAAGACCTAGCCAGCAAAGAGGCATGAGATCTTGCAACAGACGCATGTACTGGTATGGGGGAGAGCACAACAATCCAAGGCTGCTGGGCTCACAGGATCATAATGGTAGAGATGGTTATTTAAATATGTAGGTCCTAGGTCATGAAGAGCTTTAAAGATAAGAATCACAACACGGGTGGATATGAACAGAGTAAAGAAAACAATGGGCAGCCAGTGAAGTGGTTTCAAAATGAATGTAATAGGCAGTTTTGTGTCTCTACAAATTAAGGAGATAGAGCAATAACTTTAGGATTAAATGGACATTACAAACCAGTCAGCAGTTACATTGAAATGTACTATAGACAAATCCTCTATCAAACTATATATGCAACAGAGAATGAACAAAAAGCAACTCCATTCTGTGTACCTTAAAAGTTTAAAATGTTGTATCTCCTGGACTCCCGAATGCTCCCTGAACTCCGCTAATGTCATAAATGATGCTAGCATCATAGGAGATGTTATGTTAAGAATGTTCATACCTGCTTTAAACAGAAATAGTGAAAAACCATTCTATTAAAACCTTAACATCCACATCCCAAGAACAGAAATAGTACAAAACACATCCATAAATATAAATATGCTCTGACCTGAATGGTCCAGGCTAGCACAATCTTGTCAGATTTGGAAGTGGTGGTAGCTACAAGTATAAACAGCTTGAAGAGGGGACTGGATAAATAATACGGAGCAGAGGTCCACGAGTGGCTGTTAGCCACAGGTTATAGGTAGAAAACCATGTCTGGGGCAGTGATGCTCTGTATTCTTGGTGCTTGGGGGGGCAACTGTGGGAGGGCTTCTGGAGTTCTGGCACCACTAGGTGGACCTCCTGATGGCACCTGGGTTTTGGCCACTGTATGACACAGAGTGTTGATCCAACATGGATTCTCTTATGTTCTTAAGCTGAGCAGGGTTGGCCCTAGCTAGTAGTTGCATGGGAGACCACCAAGGAAGTCCAGGATCGCTACGCAGAGGAAGGCAATGGCAAGCCACCTCTGAACATCTGTTGCCTTGAAAATCCTACAGGGCCACTCACCATAAGTCAGCTGCGATTTGACGGCACTATACACACACCCACAAATATAAAAACTTCACTTAGTAATGAAAAGAAAGCAAAAAGAGTGCGGAAACACGTTGCTTTGGACGGAGAGTTCAAAAATGTAAGTGCCATTACCACTAAGGAATCCTTGTTGTGTGTGTCCTAAAAAAAATTGTACCTGAGTAAACAAAGGAGCAAGAGCAAAGCATCCCTCTGTGACTGAATTGCAGTAGATATCGGTGAAGATGTTCCCTAAGACTTGTTTAATAGCATGGTTGAAATGGGCTGCACTGTCATTATTGGGATGTGCACATATGTCTTCTCATGCCACGTCAAAGTCTTCTTTCTGGCTCAATATTTTGCTTGCTACTATTTATTTCTTACATTTGTATTATCTCCCTCCTCAAAGATATGCAGGGACTTGGATTCTCTCACCACCATTTTATCTTCATGAGAACCCTGTGAAGTAGCTTAGCGCTTTTACACATGCTGAATAATGCACTTTAGCAATCATTTGCAAGTAGATGTTGCTGTTTCACACAGTAAAATCCAGTTGCAAAGTTCCCTAAAAGGGGATTGAAAGTACATTATTCAGTGTGTGTAAAAGTGCCCTAAAAAATACCGTAGTTACCTCGTCAGGATCATGTGGTGAATGTGGCTTCCATGGGGTTTGAACCAGAACTCTTTGCAGAGGTAATAAATTAATGTGGTAGTAGAAGAAAGTGCCGTCAAGTCACAGCTGACTTATGACAACCTCGTAGGGTTTTCAAGGCTATGCATCATGAGTCACGGCCTTGGTATTCCTTGGAGGTCTCCCATCCAAATATTAGCCAGATCCAACCTTGCTTAGCTTCTGAGATCTGAGATTGGACTAGCCTGGGCTATCCAGGTCAGGACTATAAATCAGCAACACAACAATATACTGGGGAAATTTAGAAAATTCTCTTTCTCCTTAGTGAGAAGTAGGATAGGGGAGGTGAAATACCCCCAAATGTCATGGAAAGGGTATTAATTACGATACAGAGTAGATGACACAGGACTGCAGTGATGTGGCAACTGGATTTTTCCTTTCACAACCCCCCTTGCCACTGAAATCTCTGCAGCAGTCTATTTCCTTTATATACTGTGAAAGAAGGAGCTGCGGTGGCTCAAGTGGTTAAGATGCTGAACTGCAGGCTGTGGAAGGTCAGTAGTTCCACAGTTCGAGACCCGGGTGCCGCATGATGGAGTGAGCTCCCGTCTCTAGTTCCAGCTCCTGCCAACCTAGCAGTTCGAAAGCAGGAAATTGCAAGTAGATAAATAGGTATCACTTTGGTGGGAAGGTAACAGAGTTCCGTGTGCCTTGGTGTTTAGTCATGCCGGCCACATGACCATGGAAACGTCTTCAGACAGCGCTGGCTCTTCGGCTTTGAAACGGAGATGAGCACCGCAACCCTAGAGTCGGACTCGACTGGCTTTCGAGCAAGGGAACCTTTACCTTTACCTTTACTGTGAAAGAATGCTATTCACTGGGATCTCATCTTGTTAGACAACTTTTCCCCCCCCCCCCCCCCCCGGAATTTTCAAGCGCTTGTTCATTGCTTTCATTCCTCATTCTGGATCTTTACCAATCAAAGCAACCAACTACGGTTCAACATTACTTCTGGAGCAGAAGTTCTCCCCTCAGCAGAGCCTACAGGCCAACTAGACAGAATCTTGTCCTTTGTGGTTCTTGATGGCCACTGGTGTTGGACTCCCCCCCCCCCCCCCGACCTTCACTGTTATTAGACCACAAATCTCCTGGACTTCTAGATGTTTCTTTGCATAGAAAAGTCCTTTGCAAATTTTATTTATTTATTTATTTTATTAGATTTATATACCGCCCTCCCCGAATGGGATCAGGGTGGTGTACAACAGTTAAATAATACAATTAAACGGTATTAAAATAACAATGTACACATAAAATTGCTCTGTACATCCTCCCTTCAGGACTATCCATCAGCCATCATATCCCACCACTTTTGTAATCCAAACTAGAGTGTCCCAGGAACAGCAGAGATTGTTTCAGAAAGGCACTGGAAGGAGCTAATAATTCCAAATGACTCAGTCAAGTGAACCACAGGATAACACTACAAGGGAATGCCCGACACCCCGTATACTTACTGTTCCTTTGGCGGAAAATACCTTCTTTTGCTCCCCCACAATGAAAGTAAGGCATCCCCTGCACATGGGGTGATTCATACATTACCATTCCAAAGCCGACAGATCCACAGCAATGAATGCAGCTTTGCGCCACCACATTTCAGTTCCCACTCTTCCTTATCATAACTCCTGCCGCAAACATTGGCAAAGCCCTGAGTGAGCAACACGCTGCCTCTGGCAATACCCTGTGCTTGAAATAGCAAAGAGTTTCAGGATTTAGGAGTGAGACGTACTGGCTGAAATGTTGTTTAGGAAACTAGTTGGCACATCGCCTGCCCTTGCTAAGCAGAAGGCATTGAGCTGGTGTGCATCCAGACTCTGTTTTAAGAATACATTAGTACCACCACTCATTGGGACAGGACATGTGTTTGCAGTGGAAAAACCGTCCAGAACAAAGGAAAATGTAAAACAATGAGAATATGAGCAGCAATAGAGCATAAGATCCAGTACTCAGCTCCCAAAACACTACTGCAAGAAAGATACCTCACTCCCTTGCTCTATTAGAACAAGTGCTGCCATTTGGAGCTTCTCCCGCCACCTTTTGATATGATTTATTTCTTTATATGCCAGTTATTTTACTCTACCACCCGTCAGGTAATGAAAGGTTATCAGTGAGACTTGCTTCCTGTCAGTTTTGTGATGTGAATGTTAGCCTAGATTAGCTGGGATGCCCATTTGCATTACAAATGCCTCCTTCCACTTTCTCTCCCATGTGAACAACAATCCAGCCTTTATATCAGACAGCACTAGAGAGAACAAGAAGGCTCTTTTGTGAAATGCTGCTAGAGTGGTGGACATGAGGCACCAACTGTCTCTTTTTAAAGCATATCAGTCTAAAAAGCTATTTCCAAAAACATTATTAGCAAGATATGTAAGATGATTTTATAGGGTTTGAACTACAAGTGGGCTCTGCGCCACACACCTATAGGGCTGCTATACTTTTTAAATAGCAGGTCTTCTATGTCTTTAACTGTTGTGTGACAGGCAGAAATTCAACAGGTTAGGCTGTTTTTCCTCACTGCATGCTGGGGACAGTAGCACAGGAACAGCTGTGAAATGATAACTGGGAAGAGGGGGGAAACCCCCCATGGAAGTCTAGATAAGTTCATTTGTACTATGCTTTAGAAAGTGCTTTAGATCATATGTGGTGTGCACTGAACATTTCATAAATTAGAGATAAAGAACATGCCAAAGTATCATTTCATAAATTAGATATAAAGAAGAGATAAAGAAGCCCTGGATATATCCCACCAGGCATTCAACGACCTTTACCCCACCATCAACCTGCCAATGAATCAGTCTATGCAAGAAATACATTTTCTGGACACTACTGTAAAAATGCACAATGGACGCATAGACACCACCTTATACCCAAAACCTACTGACTGACATACCTACATGCCTCCAGCCAGCATCCTAAACATACCGAATGATACACTGTACACAGCCAGGCTCTACGCTACAGCCGCATCTGCTCCAATCCCATAGACAGAGATTCTCACCTGAGGGATCTACAACAGACTTTTTTTGGAACTAAAGTATCCACCTGATGAAGTCAAGAAACAGATGAACAAAGCCAGAATGCTACCCAGAGAAAACCTGTTGTGAGACAGGCCCCAAAGAGACAGTAACAGAACACCACTAGTGGTCACATACAGCTCTCAAAACAAAATAGTTCAACACATCATCAGTGACTTACACCTTCCACTGGATAATGACAGTTCTCTTTCAAAAGTACTGGGGACAAACCTTTTCTTGCACACAGACAGCCCCCCAATCTCAAACAATTCCTCACCCACAATAATACAACATATAATTTGAACATGGACACTGGTACCAATAAACCCAGATGCCAACTTTGCTGCCACACACACCCAGACAACACTATCACTGGACCTAACAACATCAACTACACCATCAGAGGCTCATTCACTTGCTCATCTTCTAACATTGTATATGCCAATAAATGTCAAAAATGCCCTTCTGTTCTGTACATAGGACAGGCAGGATAAACCCTATGCCAGAAGATAAATGGACACAAATCTGACATCAGGAATCGCAAAACTGAGAAACCTGTAGGAAAACATTTCAGCCTCCCAGGGCACTCAGTAGGAGACCTCAAACTAGCTGTTTTATTGCAAAGGAATTTCAGAAACAGACTGGAACAGGAGATTGCTGATTTACAAATTATTACAACACTTGGGACAACGGAACCCCCTGGGCTTAATAGAGATATCAGGTTCTTATATAAATACACATGCTAAGTCACTCAGTTGTCACTTATACCCAGAAATTAAACTTTGTTGGTCTTAAAGGTGCTGGATTCAAACTCTGAAAAAATAAAGAAAAGTTCTGTCCCTTTAATGGAGCTTTAATATGCATAAATGGGCAGCATGGAGCTCAATAAGTCACCTGATAATTGCCTGTGGATCAAACCAATGTTAAAGAGATAGTTGGAGGTACCAATTTAAAAGTTGGCAACCCTAAAAATTGACTTTAAGGCTGGTTCAAGGGCAGCCCTTCTATTTCTGCTATTGGTTGCACAAGCACAATCTCCTCATAGGATGCAAGTTCCACTAAGCTTGTGCACATTAAAAAAAATAAAGTTCTGCTTGTGCAATTATAGCAGTGCAAGCAGAATAACACCATAGGATCCAAGCCACTGTCTGTCAGCACCCATATAGGCTCTTTTCATTTATACAAAGAAAAAATATGACATCCGGTTGCAGTGCAGTGCCGCGGATGCGGGGGAGTGTTGTTCTCTCACCGTACTGACTTTTTCACTTGGTTTGAGGGGCCTCAAGCTCTTTGAGGCCCCCCTCCCTTGAGAAGAGGGTAGGGCACATGGGAATCTCAGCCGGTACTCCCGTTTCACAGCAGCAGCAGCAGGGGAAACCAGGCTTTTCCTGAAGCACCAAGCGGACCTTTGGAGTTTAGCTGTTGCTACCAGACATGGGTTGAGGTGGGTATGTAACTTAAACAAAGAACTGACTCTAAGCCTCCAACAGAGGTGAAGATGGTGAATATATCTAAAAGCAACTAAAATCTACAAAGAATTTAAAAACTTCCTGAATTAACCCCCTGGTGAAAGTCAAGAAAACGAGAGAAGGAGGAGCGATATTCTCCCTCCCTTCTCTAGAGCCAGTTTGGTGTAGTGGTTAAGTGTGCAGACTCTAATCTGGATAGCAATTTCACATTATCCTTTTTAACCTGTTTTGAAGCCGTTTTTGATCCGTCGTGGAGTAAATCAGTATAGGGCTGCCATTTCTTCACATGGCTTTCCCCTTCCGGTAAAGAGCTGGATCTGAAGCGGTTTGCCATTTCAGACTGCACCGCTTTTTCCCACTTTTTCCCCACCATTTTTCGCCCGCGCGGGCGATCTCCGGCTTTTTTTTTGAACTTTCGCTTTAGAGCGCTATGGTGCTATAGTGCTATAACACAACACTCCAGGCATTCCAATGGGGTTGATATAATGCTGTTGCGTTATTGTGTTATAGCGCTATAAAGCGAACATTAAAAAAACAGCCGGAGATCGCCCTCGTGGGTGAAAAATGGCAGGGAAAAGCACATCGGAACTGGGAGAGGAAACTGAAGACTACTTGGAAATGGTTGACAGGTAAAACACTTCAGCCCCGTTTCCTAAACGGGACAGAAGCATTTGTGTGTGAGAATTACAAATATATTCCGGTAGGGAACCGGTTCTAAAATGGTTCTGTCTGAAATGACAGACCAGAAACCGTTTGGGAACCATTCCTCTTCTGGATTATATCGTCTGTCTGCAATTCCATAGACGCAAGCATTGCACTAAGACTCCTCAATGTTAAGCAAACCCAGGGAATCTATAAAAGGAAAAAAAAACAGAGGCAAGAACTCATCCAAGATTTCTATTCCTTTACTCCAAAATGGGAAGAAGGAAACTACCCAACTAAACATGAACTTAAGTCTAATACTGGCATCTTCAAAGCAAACCTACATGGTCTATAAAGGGAAAAGACACAAAGACAAGATTTTACTGATGAGAAGATATCTGACGAAAAAGAAAAAAAACTAAGACTTATAAATGAAGTGTTATTAAGAAATCTTAATATTTCTCTGTATAGGATGGGCCTATTAAACTTGAAGTGTATATAACTAATATGGTTTAGCGTTTATTAAAACATAACTTCCTTCTCTTAAGTGAAACTAAACAATAAAGAAAGGAAAATAGTGTTAAGATGCTTAGATAAATAGCGAAGCAACTTTTAGAACTATTATTTCATATTTAGAGTTTTTTCTCTTTTCCCTTTTTTGCTTTAGTAGTTAATATGTATGGGTTTAACATTAGTCCAGGTATATAGGAATGATTTGAATGGATGTAATGCAAGAAATCAAGATAGGTGGAACCAACTACAGAAGGTTTCAAATGTTTTGCTTTTCAATAATTATATGTTAAGCTAGAATGAAATTAGATATCTTTACATGTTTTGCTGTAAAAGACAATAGTAAGAATAATAGAAAAGAAATTACTATAGTAAGGGCCTGAGCAGATGGAGAAGTATAGAAAAGACACAAAAAACCCAACTCACCCACAGTTGCGTCTGATCACACATTGGTGAACTGCGCCCCCAGCTTCAAAGGGAGGTGTGATCGTGCAACTGCGTGTCAAATTCCTCCGGAAGAAATAGCCTCCCCCCCCCATTTTTTCTGACATTTCTTAACAGAAATGATGGTGATACTGTTGCAATGGAAACACCCTAAATTGCTAAAAAATGCAACCATTTCGAAAGGAATTATATCTGGGAAAAAGTAGTAATGCAGTACTTTGCAATAGAAACCTTGTTTGTGTTTCAGGAATAAATGAGCGAAAAATGTGGTATTCCCAGCGAACAGGACTCCTGTGGGAGCACATGAACCGTTTGATATTCCTCTTAGATTCTCTGGGTGTGTGTTTAATTTTGTTAATAGTTTAATTTTAGCAACCCCCCCACCTAAATCTGCTGAATTTAAGTCTGCTGAATAAATAATATCTTGATTGGGTGACAGGATACCTTTTAGCTGAGCGATTGTTGGCCTGTTAAATTATTATTTTAATTAAATCGTTATATTTAAATATATTTGCAGATTTATTTTTTGAGCCATGGGAGGGCTTTTACAATAACGTACAATTTATCAAACAAAGGCTGTCTTTCATAATTGTCCGGTGGAACGGCCATCTTGAATATTTTCTTTTTCATTCCCCCAGTATACTGACACACCAGAAGCAAACCAACCTCACTAAAAACTAAATTTGCACCCCAATTAAATAACTAAAGCTTTAGCTGATTAATCTACATGTTTACGTTTGCAGTCCTAACTTAAAGGAATATGTCTGATAATGATTCCCCCAGACAAAAGCCTGTTTTATCTTTGAAATGTACAAATTAAAAAGAAAAAACCCCACTACATAAACATTTTCTGTCCAGCACATAGTAAATAGAAATGTCACATCGTTAGAGATGCTTTCATATTTTCAGGTATTCCTGTTCCTGCATAGGGGAAAAGGTGAGCCCATTAACACCTCGGATCAAAGCACACTTGCTTCCTTCCAACACAGAATACTCTATTTTCCATGTGGGCCCTTAATGCCTCTGCTGTGTTCACACTTCGGAGTTTCATACTCCAGCACAGATTGCCCTTTATGAATGGCCTCCTAGGCCATGTGGATGAGGTCACAAGTCTGTCTTTAAAATTCACTTCGCTTGTCCTGCTGTCCTTTGCAGATCACCACCCTGCCTGGTGTATTTTGCAGATGTTGGGGCTGTGGGACCCCCGCGCTTCAGACGTGATGAAAAGAGTGCTTTTTTCCTTTGCTTTTTAAATCACCCATGTGTGTTGCCTACAACTCCGAGAGCATTTGGCAACACCTAGTAAATGCTAATAATTCACAGCCAGCATCTCCGCCTTCCATATGGGTAAGATTTTTCTAATTTTTTTTAAAAAAGTTACTAATAGGGCCATTTAGAGCATCCTGGCAGAGTAAGGGTGAAAAGAAAACCATGCAGAAAGGTATACTTTCCCTCTTTCTTAAGAACACTGAAAGCCCGCCTTTCTACCACAGCTGAAGGCTCTTTCTTGCTCTTCTTCTGTCTCTCTCTTTTGGGTTAAGGTAAAGGTTTCCTTTTCTTGAAAGCCAGTCGAATCTGACTCTAGGGGGCGGTGCTTATCTCCGTTTCCAAGCCAAAGAGCCAGTGCTGTCCAAAGACTTTTTCCGTGGTCATGTGGCCGGCATGACTAGACACTGAGGTGTACGGAACGCTGTTACCTTTTCACCGAAGTGGTACCTATTTATCTACTTGCAATTACTTGCTTTCAAACTGCTAGGTTGGCAGGAGCTGGGGCCAGGGACGGGAGCTCACTCCGTCATGCGGCACTCGGGTCTCGAACTGCTGAACTGCATACCTTCCGGTCTGCAACTTCAGCGTCTTAACCTCTGAGCCACCACAGCTCCTTCTCTCTTGGGTTACAGGAGCACAACTCACCTTTACTAGGGAGGGTGGAGAATCCCTTTTGAACAAAACCACAGGTTGGTATGTTGTGCAGGTAAGGAGGATGCCAAATCTCAGACTCCAGAAATTACAAACAGTGACCTTTCTAATTATCTTCCCAGAATGCAGGCAAGTAGGCAGAGCAGCATTAAAAACAGAGGCATTTTTTAACCACTGTAAGGGCAACAAGGTAGCTTTTATTTATAGGGCCTGTACCATATAGGGCCACTTCCACCACCGCTCCTCTATAGGGAGAGACCACCAGGGGGTTGGGCAACATCTTTCCATTACCCTAGCCTTTCCCTCTGCTATGCAAGATGTTAGAAGTTTTATAAGTGCATCCGTTGAAATCGATTTTAATCTGTTTTAATTTTTGTATACTGTATGCACTTTGTACTCTATGTGAGCCGCCCTGAGCCTGTTCGCGGGGAGGGCGGGGTATAAATATAATAAAATAAATAAATAAATAAATAAACACATGCAGAGTGCTTTAGACTCTGACAGCATAACCACCCATCCACAATGATAAGGATCTTGATTGTGGTCATAAGATCAGCCCTGCTACAGCAGACCAAAGTTCCCTCTAATCAATCACAGTGTCTGGAGTGTGGCCAACCAGCTCTCAGTAGGAAGTTTCCACTGAGAGTGTTCATACAGTTTTTCAGTTTTACTCTCACAACAGCCTTGGGAGGTAGGTGACGGCAATGGGTACTGACTTGCCCATTAAACTATTCAGTGAACTTCACTGCTGAGCAGGGACTTGATTCCAGGTATCCCCTGTACAAGTCAAGCTCTCTGTTCACCACATTCACTACATGGATAGATCATTGCTCTATAAATGTGTTTAATCCATTTTAAAAACCACGAAAGCTGATGGCCATCACCACATCTTGACACAATTGAGTCCACATGTGAATTAAGCATTGTGTGGACACATTTTTCTTTTTCTTATTTATCATGAACCTGTTAACACTCATTTTCACTGGATGACCTCACATTCCAGAAGTGTGTGTTTCTCTGCAGCCTCTTCTATCATGACCCTCCACCTGGGACCTGGAGTTCTCTTGCTATTATAATTGATCTCCAGACAACCAAGATCAGTTTCCCTGGAGAAAATAGCTGCTTTGGAATAGGGTTGCCAGGTCCACTTACCTGGCAGTGTGTGTGTGGGGGGCTTCCAACCTCCTTCCAGGAGACCAGAAGTGATGTCGGGCATTTACGGACCTATTTCCAAGAAGTGCAGGCCCCAACAAAATGCCATCACCTGGAAGGGACGTCATCACATTGGGGATGTTGATCTGGGGATGTTGATCTGGTTTTTGAGCAAAACTCAATGGTAAATTTGGCTTCAAACCATAGTTTTGCCCACAAACCAGAATGTTGCCCCCAACATCCCTGATGTGATTACATCACTAGTGGGTGACATCATCACATCGGGGCCTGCATTTCCAGTTTTATCGGAAGTCACCCTGGAAGTTCAGTTGGGGGCGTGATTTTCCCTGCCAGCCAGCTGGCGGCAAACACTGGGGGACTGGGAAACCCTACTTTGGAGGGTAGGCTCTATGGCATTATATTCTGCTGAGGTCCCCCTCCCCAAACCCCACCCTCCCTGGGCTCTGCCCCCCAAATCAGCCCCACATGCTGTGGCCCCCATCCCGCTCGCAAAAAGACCCTCTCCCTCCCTCCTGCTAGATTTAAAGGGCTCTCCAGCTGGTCAGTGGGCCATGTGGTCCCTGCTGATCAACTGAAGCCCTTTAAATTGGGCAGGAGGGGAGGGAGACGGGTTGCTGGGCAGGTGCTGGCACTTGGGGGAAGGACTTGGGGATGGGGCTTCCCCCACTGGCCAGAAGCAACCCTAACCCAGAATGAATTTCCAGGCACTAGATAATGGATGAAGAGGTTGCTATTTTAAACAAAGCAATGAGTCATTTGGCTAATCCCAGCACTACCTTTATATGTAGGGAGTCCCAAATTCAGAGTCTCATAGCAAGATTAGAAGCAACAGAACTGAGCTCGATAGACCAATGGTATAAGGCAGGTTCCTGGATACTTTTCTCAGGACACCTTTCTACTCTCTCAGCTGAATGTTGCAGAAGCTTGAACAGTTTATGAGATTTTGGGGATAAGGGTTCCCAGCCTCCAAGAGAGCCTGGAGTCTCCCCAGAATTACAACTGATCTCTAGACTACAAATATAAATTTCCCTGGAGTAAATAGCCTCTTTGGAGGGTGGAGCTCCCTCTGCTCCCCAAATCCTGCCCTCTCCAGGCTCCACCCCCAAATTTCTAGGAATTTCCCAACCCAGAGTTGGGCAGCCTTATTGGAGATTAACCTCATGAGTGTGGAGAGGTCATAAATGGGAAAATTTGCATGTGCCTCTATAATGTGAAGTCTGTCCATGGAATGAGAGAACTAAACCAGGCGGGATTATTCAAACAAGGGCATTTGTTTTGTGGGGAATTCCAAGGGGTAACGGTCATTGTTGGTAATAGTTATGCAAGCACCAGCTATAAATGAAGGATCACCTAACAGCTGCTTGGTCTCTGTCCTGTGATATGGGAGCAGAAGTAATTCAGAAGCCTCAATGATTCTGTTTTGCAATGTAAATAAGGCCAAGTTGAGTAAAC
>NW_015165255.1:0-1025 GCF_001447785.1 Gekko japonicus
TCCAAAGTCCAGTCCAAATAGTCACAAGCAAGAGATGCATTACCAGAGAGGTGGTCCAGATAGTGTAGTCAGGAAGTCCAAGGGTCAGTCACAGTCCAGAGGGTCACAAAGCCAAAGTCAAAATCCAAGAACCAGTTCAAGGTCACACGAGTGAGGTAGGATAAGGCACTGTGGTCACAAGAGTCTACAGAACGACCTGTTGCTTCCACAACAAGCAGACTCCCTGAGCTGGTTTTATAGGCATCCACTAAGGAGCCGCTGGCGACAGGCCAGAAGCCGAGCACTCTGCCCTCTTTCTTGCAGTTCCCTTAGCCACTGCCTTCAGTGCTCAAAGTGTGGAGGTGATGTTCAACTGACGCTCACCTGCTGCATCAGGGCTGGGTGCCAGTGGCCCTGAGTCAGCTGATTGTGAACCTTGAAGAGCCTGCAACTCCTCTTCCAGCTTCTCTTCTACGAGCTGGCTACACGAAGCTCCTCTTCTCCCGAGGAGTCTGCTTTTTCCGAGGAGTCCCTGCCACTCATGCGGAGCTCTGGCTAACCCATGACAGTCTCCCACAGTAGAGTAAGACCTGGCAACCCACCTAGGGTTTATAAAGTACAATATAAACTGAGCACTAAACTCACACCCCTTCCATGATATGGGCTCCGTAATAGGCTGGCCATTGGGTTACATAAGAACATAAGAACATAAGAGACACCAATGTTGGATCAGGCCAAAGGCCCATCCAGTCCAACACTCTGTGTCACACAGTGGCCAGAAATACCAGTGCCATCAGGAGGTCCAGCAGTGGGGCCAGGACATTAGAAGCCCTCCCACTGTTGACCCCCCCCAAGCACCAAGAAGACAGAGCATCACTTGCCCCAGAGCCCCTAGCTATACCTTGTGGCTAATAGCCACTGATGGACCTCTGCTCCATATGCTTATCTAATTCCCTTTTGAAGCCATCCATGCTTGTAGCACCCACCACTTCCTGTGGCAGTGAATTCCAAGTGTTAATCACTCTTTGGGTGAAGAAGGACGTCCT
>NW_015165255.1:1552-4994 GCF_001447785.1 Gekko japonicus
GAATGGCAGCAGAGTTCAGGGGATTGCCAACAAGAGGTCTCTGTCATAAGGCAGGTCAGACAGGCAAGCGGGATATGAACAGAGCTATACAACAGAGTCCAAAGTCCAGTCCAAAAGGTCACAAGCAAGAGATGCATTACCAGAGAGGTGGTCCAGATAGTGTAGTCAGGAAGTCCAAGGGTCAGTCACAGTCCAGAGGGTCACAAAGCCAAAGTCAAAATCCAAGAACCAGTTCAAGGTCACACGAGTGAGGTAGGATAAGGCACTGTGGTCACAAGAGTCTACAGAACGACCTGTTGCTTCCACAACAAGCAGACTCCCTGAGCTGGTTTTATAGGCATCCACTAAGGAGCAGCTGGCGACAGGCCAGAAGCCGAGCACTCTGCAGTTCCCTTAGCCACTGCCTTCAGTGCTCAAAGTGTGGAGGTGATGTTCAACTAAGGCTCACCTGCTGCATCAGGGCTGGGTGCCAGTGGCCCTGAGTCAGCTGATTGTGAACCTTGAAGAGCCTGCAACTCCTCTTCCAGCTTCTCTTCTACGAGCTGGCTACACGAAGCTCCTCTTCTCCCGAGGAGTCTGCTTTTTCCGAGGAGTCCCTGCCACTCATGCGGAGCTCTGGCTAACCCATGACAGTCTCCCACAGTAGAGTAAGACCTGGCAACCCACCTAGGGTTTATAAAGTACAATATAAACTGAGCACTAAACTCACACCCCTTCCATGGTGTGGACTCCCTAATAGGCTGGCCATTGGGTTCGCTGGCATCATCCTGGCTCCAAGCTCGACATGGCCACAGGCTATGCCAAACTTATGCAGAGACAAGTTGCCCATCAACCCCATTCCCCCATACTGTGCAATGTGAAGGTTCAGGTGATGGCCCCACTGGTGGACCTCCTGAAGGCCCCTGGTATTTTTGGCCACCGTGTGACAGAGAGTTGGACTGGATGGGCCATTGGCCTGATCCAACACTGGCTTCTCTGATGTTCTTATGATATGCAGCACTGAGGGATAAACCCTTACCAACCCCGTGGGACAGTCAGCTATCAGTGGCTGGTCTAGTTGCCTCCCTCATCCTTGGATGGCTCAGAGTGCTTGCCCATCTCATGAAGCAACACGCGCCTCACTCACACCAATCTTGCCAACCCCGGTTAAGGCTTCACCAACCTTTCTGGGTTTAGGCCTATTTATACAACCCAACCCCACAAGAACAAATGTGAAGCAGGAGAAAAAAAGTCCTTTATCTCAGCCAATCAGATAGGGACCCCAAAAAATCCACTTGGCCCTGAAGAGACCAGCTATCCTCACATTGTTGCCAGAGGAGAAGAAGGGTTTGGTGTAGTGGTTAATTGCATGGACTCTAATCTGGGAGAACCGGGTTTGATTCCCCACTCCTCCACTTGCAGCTGCTGGATGACCTTGGGCAAGCCATAGTTCTGTCAAAGTTCTCTCAGCCCCACCTACCTCACAGGGTGTCTGTTGTGGGGAGGGGAAGGGAAAGGAGTTTGCAAACTGCTCTGAGACTCCGAGTGAAGGGTGGGTTATAAATCCAATCTCTTCCTCCTCCTTCTCCTCCTCCTCCTCCTCCTCCTCCTGCTTTTCTGAACCCTAAGGAGTTTCAAGGTGACTCCAGGTAAAGGGTGGGGTATAAATCTAATCTCCTCCTCCTCCTCCTCCTCCTCCTTCCACTTATATCCCAATGTTCCTAGGCTTCTTCTGTGCTTAAAGGCTCCCCTTACAGATTGCGACTGCATCACAGTCCCTCTCTCTTGCTGGCTTTGGCATGTCAGCTTTCTCTTCCTAATGGCCTAACTCCACTGAGGCTTATTGCTCCAGCTCCAATCTTGCTAAGGTTGTTCACACCCCGGCTGGCCCTGACAACAGCACATTTGCAGATCGCAAATGCCTTTGGCTCACCCACTGATTTGTGCCATGCAGTTGTGACGGATTCCCACTATACTTGAGACAGAATCAGGTTTAATTTTTGTTACCCTTGCAGTTTAATTCTAAAATAAATAAATAAAATGGTTCACTTAGAACCCCCCCCCCACCACCCCCACCACAAAAGCAGTTTGCCCCAGCCAGGGAGCATTTCTACTGTAAGAAACTGGTTTTATGAGTCGCACTAATGGATCTCGGAGAGTTTGAAGGCTGCAACTGAGTTTTCATGCTAAGTTGCACTATTTTGGTAGCACTTTGAAAGAAGTATCAGTAGTTCACGCCTAATTACTCCTGAATTAGCTAGGTGATTCATCAGATCTGATTACGGGTGCATAATGAATTTACCAAATCCGTATATATTAGCAAGATTAATTCTATACAAATCCCCACAATTCACCCATGTGCTATTTGTTTTCATCTGGCGTCTCCCTACTCCTTTTTTTATAAGCCAATTAGTTCAAATTATTTGTATTTGAATAAGGGCTTGAAACACACATAAGGAATGATGAGCGTCTAAGTAAGTAAATGAAAATGTATGCAGCCTACATTAATTGTGACGGAAGCTTCATGAAGAATTAATATCTTTCAGCCATCTCCGTTTTCCGTCATAATAATAGGTCTAATCGAGATGAGTGGGTAAAACAATGCAAAGCCCATAACTAATGCAGCTACGCAAGGGTTGCTAAATGAACATCTTTAGGCAGAGCTCTCGCTTTTGATGTTATGCACGGCAAAAAGTTTCCCCTTCTGCCTTCTGTGAATACAGTTGTTCCTTCTAGTAGTTGCACAAACTTTAGTTCTTGTCAGTAGGAAACCAGGAAGATCAGAAAACAATGAGGCAAGCATTAGCTACAGTGTCTTAAGTCAGCAGCCTTCCAGACTGTTCTGTAGAAATCTTTGCTTTCCTGAGAAATTTATCAGGGTTCCTCAGTGTTAAGATCAATAATGGTGAAAAGCCTCCCTGAAAGAATGCTTGCTCATGCTACAGATAATAGTATGAACATTTTAAATCAATGTTCACAGAGGGAGAGTAGCCACAAGTGCATGGCTCTGCCTCTGCCTACATGCTATAACTGACTTGGAGTCTGCATAAGGGAGAGAGCTCAGTGTTCACTCTAAGCTGAGTTAGTGTCAGCCAGTTCACAGTTCTTTAGCCTCTGGCTCACACATTTTTGTCTTAGGAAGGATGGCCCCAGAGCAAACTAATTTATGCAGTAGTCAAATTGCCCACTCACAACTTTAATGTCAGTAGCTCACAAAGTGGTGGAAGAGGGATTGGATTTATACCCCGCCCTTCACTACCCAAAGGAGTCTCAGAGCAGCTTACAAACTCCTTTTCCTTCCCCTCCCCACAACAGACACCCTGTGAGGTAGGTGGGGTTGAGAGAGCTCTGACAGAAACTGCTCTTTTTCAAGAACAGCTGTGCCAGAACCAGGGCTTTTTTTTGTAGAAAAAGCCCAGCAGGAACTCATTAGCATAATAGGCCACACCCCGACAACACAGCA
>NW_015165255.1:9181-14182 GCF_001447785.1 Gekko japonicus
CTGGGTGCCCCGCAGCTGCAGGGAGCCTGGGCAAGCCAGCCCTTGGACAGGTCAGGGAAGGCACGGGGAGGCATTTAAATGCATCCCGGATCCTTCCAGGGGGCCCCTGGCCCGCCCGCCTCAGAGTCGCTGGGGGTGTCGCTCTCCAGGCCTTCCCTCTGTAGCCACACACGCAGATGTTTTGGCTGTAGTGGGCGTGGCCAACTCTGAAGCCAGCTGGAACTCTGTTCCTGTGTGTTCCTGCCCAAAAATAGCCCTGGCCAGAACTATGGCTTCCCAAGGTCATCCAACAGATGTTTTGGCTGTAGTGGGCGTGGCCAACTCTGAAGCCAGCTGGAACTCTGTTCCTGTGTGTTCCTGCCCAAAAATAGCCCTGGCCAGAACTATGGCTTCCCAAGGTCATCCAGCAGGTGCAAGTGGAGGAGTGGGGAAACAAACCCGGTTCTCCCAGATCAGAGTCCATGTACTTAACCACTACACCAAACTGGCTCTAGTAGATTTTTTGCTCAGAAGACTCCACAGCTTAGAGGGAGCATTGGAGAGAACCCTATGTGTGTATACTTCCTGTGCACGTGGACTCTGTGCTCACAAGCTGGTAACTGTGCATAAGCCGCTGGAAGAGATGTCACACTTTTACCCTCTCTCCTGCAATGTGTATAAGATTGTCTGTACAAGGCTTTCGTCACCACCATCAAACTTTCTTATGCAATACGGAACAATAGAAGAGTTTTGACTGTGGTCTAGGTTACATTGCCTGCAAAAATGAGGAAATGGTGAGGTCCAACAGACCTGGCTAGCATTTCATAGAAACTATGCGGGGGGGGGGGGGCAGATGAAACAAAGATTGCACTCCTTTATCCATCTACAAAAAGTAGACTCTGCATTGGGGTCATGCAAGGAAGGGAGAATGGGTTTAACCTTTAACCATCGCTCCGCTTCACTAATCAAAAACAGTTCCCTACTCAGCATTTTAAAGGGGCGGGAAGACATCCCTTTAGAAACACAAGTCTTCTTTTAAAATACTATTAATAAAAGTGGAAGTGAGAGGTTAAACCTCCCCTTGCCCTTCCCTGCTGATGCAAAGTTTGTAGGGGCCGGCAATTGGCGTTTTACAGACAGAGAGAGAAGCCTGACCTTTGCCAGGTCTGTTTCTGCCCTAATTGCGTATCCTCAGGCATGTCCCAAAATCTCTTGCTAGGTGTAATGAGTCTTCAGCTGTCAAATTGATATGGAAAATGTTCCACAAATGTAGAAGGTTTGAAAACCATTGCTTTAGATCAAGAAGCTTAATGGGCTGGTTCGGATGATACACCAGTCCTACGTGCAGCGGGAAGACAGCAAAGACAGCAAAATGGGAAGTTTGCCTTATCTCCCTACTTAGCACTGCAATCCACCGTCAGTTCCACTGGGAACCCATGCCACCTGCAGCATTTAGCTTGATGCATAGATACGTCTGAAGATTAACAGTGCCATCCTAAGCAGACTTACATCACTCTACACCCAATGCCTTTAACACGCTTAAAAGGGTATATGTCTGTTTAGGATAGCACTGTTAATGTAGGATTGAACTATATGTATGGAGCCCATGCTTAGGGTTGCCAGGTCTCTACTGGCACTGGCAGGGGATGGGGGGGGGGACTTATGGGGAGCAGGAGGGAGGACCAGATAACATTGCAGTGGCATGTCTATGCCACTTCCTATGTGACTGGGAAGTGCCATCATCATGCAGTGCCATTGGGCGGCACTCTGGTATTTGGGCAAAATCTTTACGGTAAAGCTTTACCATAAAGCTTTTGCCCGAATACCAGGGCATCACCCCAATGTGATGACGTCACTTCTAGGTCATGTCAGAAGTGATGTAGACATCAGCTGGCTCTTTTGGGAGTTAAGTCCTCCCCGGCCAGCTGATAGGCCTGGTGATAGGGGTCCCCCGCCTCCTCTGGTGAGTCTGGCAACCCTACCCATGCATGCCAAAACTGAGGATATGCATGGTCAGTCACTGTCTGAAGTGTACATTACCCACTAGGTTGACAGTTGTAAAAAATGCTCTTCGCATTCCTCGCTGTGTGTACAACTTTCATAACCAAATTGGCCTGTTAATAAATCTGCTATTTGCAGCAATAGTAAAGTGGAGGGATTCAAGTTTCTCCCAAGAGTTGACTGCAAAATAGCACTGCCAATACTGAGCTCAAGGTCCCGCCTGGAAAGAATCACATAATGGTATGGTCACCAGTAGACTAGGACAAAGAAAAAATGTGAAGAGGAAAAGCTTTCCTGGCCTGAATACAAATCGGGCCACATGTTAACAAGCCTGTAGGTGTAATGGCTTGCAGGTGTGTGTTGGGTTTATTTCTTTGGCTCTGCTGAGTTGCATTTCTGTAAAGTTTCACTCCAACAACAGGATTGCAAAAAGCATTTGTGGATTATAGGACTTGGAGCAGCAGAGAAACTTTGGGATATGCAGTGTACAGGAAGAAGGAAAGCAAAGCAAGAGGAGCATTCACCAAGCTCAGTAGAGTAGGAAGCAGAAACTATGGCTCCCCCTAGGGGTGAAATATGCTCAAATAAACTGCCCACCTGTTGTTTCTAACAGCAATAACTGTGGGTATATGTTAAGTGCTGTAGAAGCCAGCTAAAAACCAGGACATCCTTTTCCATTTGGGTACAACTTGCCTACTTCACAGGTCTGTTGTATACTGTACAACAAAATAATGTGTGTGAAGCGCTTTGAACACTGAAAGCACTATACCAGCCAGCTCAGACTTCTCTGTCCTTTTATTCTTGGTTTTACTTATTTTTTTCACATAGAATACAGTTTGGGAGAGGCTCTGTCTACAGCTTTGCCAACCTGCCGAGATGTCTCCCTCCAAGGGCACTCTGAAACTCGCTTCTTTGTTTCCTACTTTGCACATGGGGACCAGGTGAAACAATCCGGTTTCTCAGTGGCCAGGCTGAAAAGACGCCCTCCCCCCTTGCTAGGATCTGCAGCAATGCAAACTGTATATTGAAACTGATTAAGAGACTAGGAACTTCAAAGGCAGTTGCCAGTCGGAAAAGAAAGCTCAAATGGGGTTTATTGAACAGATATTGATGTTAGGGCCACCGCTAATGATTCTGATAGGAGAAAGAGCAAATTCTACTTGAGATCATTATGATATAAGAGACTCTCAGACCTCCGAGGCAGCAACATTTTAGAGGCTGAAAAGAAGCATACGTGGGTTTCTCCCTGTTCTGTCCTTTGACTGCTTTGTGGAGTCCCTCTACCCTACTTGGTGTTGCCAGCCTCCAGGTGGTGGCTGGAGATATCCTGCTGTAACAACTGATCTCCAGGTGACAGAGATCAGTTCTCCTGGAAAAAAACAGCCACTTTGGAAAATGGACACTATGGCATTATACTCCACTAGCAGTAAAGCCCGTTGTGGAAATAAATACAACGAGCTCTAGAAAGAGGCTCTGGGGGAGTGCTCTGGTTTTGGGCAAACAGTGTCATTTTGCTGTGGTGACCTCAGCAGGGTATAATGGCAGAGTCCACTGTTTTCTCCAGAGGAACTGATCTCTGCTCCCTGAAGAGCAGTTGTAATTTTGAGCGATCTGTAGCCCTCACCTGGAAATTGGCAACAATTGTTACCCAGGACGAAATGGCTGGTTTGGAGGGTGGAGTCTATGGCATTCTACCTGTCTGATGTCCCACCCCTCCGCAAACCCCACCCTCTCCAGGCTCCAGGCCTCAAATCCACAGGAATTTGCCAGCCTGGAGTTGGCAACCCCATCTCCTTCACAGCTAACCATCAACCTACCATTATCTGCCCCTTTGACTTCAGCTGACTTCCGCCCTCCCTTCTGCAGAGCAATTGTAATTTTGAGCGGTCTCCAGCCCTCACCTGGAGATTGGCAACAATGGTTCCCCATGAGGGACTGAGTGGTTTGGAGGGTGGAGTCTATGGCATTGTACCTGTCTGAGGTCCCACCCCTCCTCAAACCTCACCCTCTTCAGGCTCCATCCCTCAAATCTCCAGGAATTTCCCATCGGGAGTTGGCAACCCTATCAGGATTGGCCCCAATATGTTTTCTCCCAAAGGCCAAAGTAGGTGACTGGACCAAACTAAGTTGCCTACCATCAGGCACTGAGGGGAAAGTAGGGTTGCCAGCTATAAGGAGGGAAATACCTGGAGTTTTGGGGGGTGGATTCTGTAGAGGGCAGCCTTGGGGGGGGGGGCGGAAGGACTCAGCAGGTATAATGTCATAGGGTCTACCCTCCAAAGCAGCCATTTTCTCCAGGGGAAACTGATCTCTGTCATCTGGAGATCAATTGTAGCAGTGGGAGATCTCCAGGTCCCACCTGGAGATTGGCAACCCTAGGGGAAAGTCAGCTGCACAGCAGGGGGTTGAAGAGAATGGTTTGATGGGTGCTGGGCCAAGATTGGCAACAATAGTTCCCCAGGAGCAAATAGCTGGGTTGGAGGGTGGAGTCTATGGCACTGTAACCTGTCTGATGTCCCCCTCTCCGGCCTCCACTCCTCAAATCTCCAGGATTTTCCATACCTAAAGCTGGCAACTTTATCTCCTCCCCTCTCAGTAGCCTCTTATTTTGCCTTAAATTGGTTTTGATGCCAGCAGAGTGAGAAAATGCCAGAGGCTCTGGGTGGGTGCCTCATCGTAAATGCACCAAACAATTCCTAAAGATTTGCCAAAACACTACTCTGTCGACAAATTGCAGCACTTTGAATTAGCACCAGAGCTTTAAGAGCTCTCCAGCTGTCACCTGGAGACTGGCAACAGCTTGTTTGGAGGGTGGGGAGTATGGCATTGTATCTGTCTGAGGTCCTCCTCTTTCTCTTCCTCCTCCTCCTCCTCAGACCCCACCCTCAGCAGGCTTCATTCCTAAACTATCCTGGAAGTTTCCAACCTGGAGTTGGCAACCCTATGTCCTGGAGTTTGAACCTGGAGTTGGCAACCATCAGCCAACGTTTATCTGCCTGTCTGTCTTTACACCCCCCCCCC
>NW_015165255.1:14358-31044 GCF_001447785.1 Gekko japonicus
TAGAATGTTCATAAGAAATGTTCTTACTCAATTATATATAAGGAGAGATTGAAGCCCCCCCCCAAACCCGCCTTCCTCAGGTTCCACTCCCATAATCTCTGGGTCTTTCCCAACCTGGAGCTAGCAACCTTCCATTCCTCCTCCTCCTGAATTGTGGTCTAACAAAGAGAATTTGTAACACTGATTCCAGAACAGGAAAAGGCCAGGATAACATTAAAGGATTTGGGTCAAGGTCACTGTATGTACAATCATATCAAGACTGTGGTTTTTAAAAGAAAAGCTTCTTAGGTGTTTTCCAGATACAGCTAAGGCAAAAAACAATAACCCTCTCCCAAACTGGAATAAGACAGCGTTTCTCACACAGAAACAACCCAGTCCAGTAACAACTTAAGAGACCAACAGAATTTTCCAGAGTGGCTAGAATTTTCCTGTTTGGTATCTGATGAAGTGAGCTAGGGGGTGAACTGCTCATCTCTACGGTACTACTGGATTCAAATTTTGTTCCACTACTACAGACAGGAAGAAAATTGATTCATTTGAAGTGTGGTGTTGGAGGAGATATTTTGGAAGCTAAGCAGGGTCGGTCCTGGTGAGTATTTGGATACCATGGACTGCCAAAAAGACAAACGAGTGGGTTCCAGACCAGATCAAGCCTGAATTCTCCCTAGAAAGCTCAAATGACCAAACTGAGGTTATCGTACTTTGGTCCCATCACAAGAAGACAAGACTCACTGGAAAAAGACAATACTGCTAGGGAAAGTTGAAGGCAGCAGGGAACTGATCTTGGTCATCATGATCCAACATGAGATGGATCAACTCAATAAAGGAAGCCACACCCCTCAGTCTGCAAGACCTGAGAGAAAGGCTGTTCATGATAAGATGCTTTGGAGGTCATCAGTTCATGGGGTCACATAAGTCCTAAGTGACTTGATGCCACATAGAGTTGCCAGATCTGGGTTGGGAAATACCTGGAGGTTTGGGGAGTTGCGCCTGGGGAGGGCGTGGTTTGGGGAGGGGGGCCCTCAACAGGGTATAATGCCATAGAGTCCACCCTCCAAAGCAGCCATCTTCATCAGGGGAACTGATCTTGGTCATCTGGAGATCAATTAGGGATGTCAGCCTCCAGGTGGGATCTGGGGACCCCCCAAAATTGCCGCTCATCTCCAGACTACAGAGATCAGTTCCTCTGGAGAAAATGGCTGCTTTGGAGGGCAGGCTATATGGCACTGTACCCCCTGAGGTCCCTGTGCTCCCCAGGCTCCACCCCCAAGTCTTCAGGAGTTTCCCAGCCTGGAGCTGGCAACCCTACACTCCACCACACCAGTGGCCAGGAAGGACCTGACAACCCTAAGATTAATTGTAATAGTGGGAGATCTTCAGGTGTGACCCGGAGGTTGGCAAAACCCTCATGGCACGTCACACACTCACAGACACACTCACACGTCCATGCGCTCAGTGCTGACTAACATGGCTACTCTCCCGAAACTCTCTCTCAAAAAAAAGTTATGCATATAAACCAGAAAAAAAATATTGCAAAGTAAAATTGAACAAGGTATAATATCGGACCTATAGCCCTCAACTAAATTTAGAACAAGGGGGAGGAAGCTTTAAAGCACTCGACATTTTCAAATTAACTACCGACAATATCTGACCAAAAAGTATTCACCTTTGAAGTGGATCTAACAATATCAGGGTTTTTTCATTAACATAGAACAAGAACAGTGACACTTTCTCCCCCCCCCCCAATGAATTCATCAGCCTGCAAGTAACCTTTCATGCATTGTACATGGAAACTTAACTTCTCCACCAGTGCTTCATCCTACACCATCATGCTTCAGCATTTAAACAAGAGGCCTGCCATTTTAGAATGTTTTAACAATGTACACAAGAGCTCATGCACATTGCTAAAACATGACACCCAAAGAATTTTCGAGGCAATAAAATATATACAGTCTAATCAAGATGGGATGATTTTTTTTTCTTTTGGCAGCATTTTGCTATAGAGGGGAAGATGCACACGAGTGGAAGCAGCTCATACTTGTGGGAAACATTGCAAGCACAAAACTCCAAAAAGTTTTCCGCTACATCAGTTTAACTTTGGAAACAAGGTCTGATGAGTCACCACTCCCTTAAAAGAGACGAAATTGGGATGAGAAGAATGAAAAGCAAACTGGAAATTATCCTCTTTAGGATCCCATGAGACAGTCTTGGGAATACAGCAGATGTAGCACTTAGGGACGGGATACCACGTCGTCATCATTTTGGGTCAGCCAATCTCAAACACTGGATTCCCTGCTAACAGAGTAACGCCAATCACTTAACCTCTCAATCAAGTTTCCCCCCTTAAACGCACCTTAATTACTCATCATTTACATCCTACTAGCCTTGCAGATGTCCACAGACTTTCAAAGAAAGAAAGAACTGGACACGCATCACTCATTTTTGTTAGTCTGTTAGTAAGGAGAGTCATGTTTGTACACGTGACATGTAACATACATAAGTTTGTTAAACTGTGTATGGCAGGGGTGTCAAACATGTGGCCTGGGGGCCGGATCAGGCCCCTGGAGGGGTTCTATCAGGCCCGCAGTGGAACTGACTGTCTTCTGCTGCTTCTTCCAGCTCTGCTGCTGCGTCATCGTCGGTTTGCAGCTTACAGATACACACCTGAACAGCATACTCAAGATTGCAACGACACAGACATTTTGATGCAATAATTCAGAGCAAGAGGTGTCAGTTCTCAAACACTGTTAAATAAACAAAATATTGCAAGAGTGCTAATGTTTGAAGCATGTTTTTATTTTAAGTTAAAAAAAACATCTTTGTATTTGTGTCCTTTATAAAGTTTGTATCTCCACTACCTGGCATTACATTTTATGACACACATGGCCTGGCCCAACAAGGTCTCATTTATGTCAGATCCGGCTCCCATAACAAACAAGTTCGACATCGATATGATGTATGGCATATAGGTAGGATTGCCAAAGCTAGCTAGGAAAATTCCTTGAGTTTTGGGGGCGGTGCCTGGAGAAGGTGGAATTAGGGAAGGGATGGAACTCATTGGGGATGTGATGTTATATGGCTGGTCCTCCAGAGCTGCCATTTTCTCCAGGGAACTGCTCTCTGAACTCTGGAGATCAACCGTGAATCCAGCAGAACTCCAGGCCCAACTGGAAGATTCATAACTGGGGCTGCTAACCTACAGGTGGGAACTGGAGATCTCTCAGAATGACAAGCAATGTTACCTCTAAGCTGTGGGGTCTTGTGAGCAAAAATTCTACTTTATGAGCTACTGGCATTAAAGTTGTGAGTGAGCGATTTGGGTACTGCATAAATTAGTTTGCTCTAAAGCCATCCTTACTGAGCTAAGACAAAAATGTGTGAGCCAGAGGCTAAACAACTGTGAGCTAGCTCACACTAACTCAGCTTAGAGGGAACACTGATTACAACTGGTATCCAGACTACAGTTCACCTGGGGAAAATGGCAGCTTTGGAGGGTGTGCTCTATGGAGGTCCCACTCCTCCCCAAACCCCACCGTTCCCAAGCTCCACCCTCAAATATCCAGGGATTTCCCAACCCAGAGTTACCTTTTTTTGGTACTCTGTTCCAAATGCAATATTACCATTTGAACCCACAGAGCTTCTCCTTCTAGCCCAGTAATTGACTCATAATTTGTGATGTGAGTTCATTATTACTTAGAGGAATAATCTTTTTATGCAAAGAGTATTTCATGACTTTTTCTGAATTCCAGTACCAGATAATTACTGTATTAACAAAATGAAAGGCAGGAAAGAACAGTGGTGAGAAAAAGAACTGGCCAATTCTCAGATTGGCCACTAGAGGGCTACCCTGGTAATCTTCACCTGCTCTCAAGGGAAACAGGAAGTTCAGGCCTGGCTTCCTCCCACTGTTCTTGGTTACTGATTGTTCAACGACAAATCAAAAGAATGCTAAACCTGTCCATTTATTTTTTGTTGCTATTTCTGACTTCCTATGTGCTGGCAGCACTGTCTGAGATATGTGAGATTTGCGGCACAAGCAGCATAATTAGTATATATCTCAGCCATATGATCTACAATTGGCTAAATGACACATCCTGTTGCCCATTCAAAAGCAGAGGCATCTCTTCAAGCAGTACAATGCAGGTCTGAATTATTGTGCCACATTACATGCACAATTGGCTTAAATGCACAATCACTTTAATATCTGGGGGCCACTTTTTCACAGCAATGGCTGTTCCCAGCTGTGCCACCTGTTCAGGACAACTACCTGCAACAGTAGTTTTTGCTTTGAGACTAAAGAATTCCTGATATACAAGGCATCATTAATTGGAAGCAATCCATCTTTGTCTAGATGCATTCAAGCCCATACAATTACTCTGTTTTTTATTTTTTTTAAAAAAATTATTCCATTCCTGCAATATATTTTCATCCAGGGAAAACATTGAAAGGCAAATAAGTATTTTCATGACTATATACTAATAGAATCGTGGTCAACTCTAGCTGTAGACTGGGCTGCCGGGCCTCTGCCCGCAATCTTCAGATTTCTGGGGTGGGGTCTGGCGAGGGTCATGCCTGAACAGGAAATGATGTCACTTCTAGACAATGCTCCAAGAATCTCCTCAAATCTTTATGATAAAAACCATAGAGACTGGGATTCCTACAAAAAGCACAAATACTGGATGGGGGATACGTTTCTGGGAAGTAGTGTATGTGACAGAGATCTTGGGGTAAGAGTGGACTGTAAACTAAATATGAGCAGTCAGTGTGATGCAGTGGCAAAAAAAGGAAAACTCAGTCTTGGTTTGTATTAAAAGGGTCATACCATAGAAATCGCAGGTCATAGCCCCTCTGTATACTGCCTTGGTTAGGCCGCACCTTGAGTACTGTGTGCAGTTCTGGAGGCCTCACTACAAAAAGGATGTGGACAAAATCGAGAGGGTGCAGAAAAGAGTAACCAGGGTGATCAGAGGTCTGGAGGCTGAGCCCTACGAGGAAAGGCCAAGGGCTTTGGGAATGTTTAGTTTGGAGAAGAGGAGATTGAGGGAGGACATGATTGCTCTCTTTAAATATTTGAAAGGCTGTTATCTGGAGGAGGGCAAAGAGCTATTCCAGTGGGCAGCAGAGGATAGGACCCGAAGCAACGGATTTAAATTACATGCAGAAAGGTATCGGCTAGATATTAGGAAAAACCTTTTCACGGTCAGAGTGGTTCAAAGGTGGAATCAGCTGCCTAGGGAGGTGGTAAGCTCCCCTTCACTGACAGCTTTCAAAAAGAGTCTGGACGAATATTTGTCAGAGATGCTTTAGGCTGGTTCTGCATTGGGCAGGGGGTTGGACTAGATGGTCTGTATGGCCCCTTCCAACTCTATGATTCTATGAACATAATATGAAAGTTGCATAATTTCAGGGTCAGAAATGTAAATGTGCAAGTGGGGGATGACCTGCTTGAAGCGGGGACTCGGTAAGTCTAGCTGCAGACGAGAATACCATCCTATTTGAATTCCTGATGCCAATCCACTATCAATGCATATTTTCTTCGTAACATTTACGTTATTTTATAAACAGGCATCAAAGAAACGAGTTCCTTTTCACCAATCCACTGTGTTTGCTTGTGATGCTCGGTCTCTATAATGTCATGCTTTAAAAGCTGTTTGATGCTTTGATGTGTTTCTTTATTCATTTCCATCGATACAGTGAAGAGCTCAACCAAGTTCCTTTTATTTGACCTGAGTCCCAAGACCAAGGAAGAATGGCCTCTGCCTGGTTGTTCTTGCTATCTCACTTGCTATCTACGTCGCTCCAGCGAAATTTTCTTTCAACTTGTGTTGAACGAAACATTCCCAAAAAGCGAAAATGCATATTTTATTCATTTATTCTATAAAACCTAAGCCTAAAGCCTAGGAGGAGAGAATGAAAGAGGAATGCAAACATGGAGAGGAAGAGGAGAGAGAGGAGTGATTGATTGACTGACTTTCTAGGTTACTTTACTCTATAGCTCCCGGAGGTGAAAAGACTCATTCAGACTCTCAGACTTCAAGCGATCGATCTTCTCTTCAAACTCTTTATTTATATGCATAGCCTAGGTAAGCAATACACAGCATGATGAAAGATGTTCCTCATAGAGTGATCAAAAGGCACACATCTGCCTATGACAGAGAAGACATTAACTTGAAGGCATGGGGGTAAGTGATGTCTTTTACATTGGAGAATGCCATAGCTGAGATGTGTTCATTTTCATGGCGGTCAAAAAAAAAAAAATGCCTCCTGTTGCTGGCGATTTTCTGCACTCGTTTTGTGTTGTCTGTATATGAAGTTGTTCTCAGTGCCCTCTTTCTTTCCCCTCACCACCAGTTTGGTGTAGTGGTTAAGTGTGTGGACTCTAATCTGGGAGAACCGGGTTTGAGTCCCCACTCCTCCACTTGCACCTGCTGATGTGACCTTGGGTCAGTCACAAGCTCTGGCACAGCTGTCCTGGAAAAAGAGCAGTTTCTGTCAGAGCTCTCTCAGCCCCACCCACCTCACAGGGTGTCTGTTGTGGGGAGGGGAAGGGAAAGGAGTTTGTAAGCCGCTCTGAGACTCCAAGTGAAGGGCGGGGTATAAATCCAATCTCTTCTTATTATTATTTGCTCACACTGATCTTACTGATTGTCACGATGCGGCATCATATCACCACGTAAGGGGAGGCAACTGAGGTCAAGGACAGTGAGGACAAAGAAGAAGAAAATGGAACTGAGAAGCTGGGCATCAAGGGCAACAGAGGAGACCAAGTAGCATTGAACGGTGCAAGTGTTTGGTAAGGTGAAGCAGTTTTTAGTAATTCATTGAACTCCACTGAATGTGCTACTTTCAAAGTAGACATTGGAAATAAAGAATACTTGTACAACCAATGGCTTCCTCTCTCTATTTACATGTGGCAACTATGTCCATTATCTTTGGCATCCAACTCATGGGAAAATAATAAACTTGTAAGACATTTATGACTGGATATATTCCATGAAACATTGTGAGACATAGGTTCTTAGCAGAGGGTCATTAATATGCTGGTCAAAGGTATACAATTAACAGGTAAGATCAATGTAAGGCAACAGTCAGCACACACCAGCAACTAGTAGACATTGAGCGACAAACCAGATGAGACATAGAGAGCTTTGTGTCTCCGAATACCCAGCGATTAAAACAACAACGACTTAATTATCAGATGTGTTGGGATCCAATTTGGCCAGTGACTTCAGAATGCAAGAAGAAGAAGAAGAAGAAAAGGAGGAGGAGGAGGAGATAGGATTTATACCCCACTCTTCACTACCCAAAGGAGTCTCAGAGCGGCTTACAAACTCCTTTCCCTTCCCCTCCCCACAACAGACACCCTGTGAGGTGGGTGGGGCTGAGAGAGCTCTGACACAAACTGCTCTTTTTCAAGGACAGCTCTGATAGAAGTATGGCTTGCCCAAGGTCATCCAGAAGGTGCAAGTGGAGGAGTGGGGAATCAAACCTGGTTCTCCCATATTAAAGTCCATGCACCCAACTGCAAGAATGGGTAGGGGGAATTAAATCTCTCCCCAACACCATCTTCCTGATTTAAAATATCTTTGAACAGTTGCTATTTGCTCTGTTGGGAAAACAGATAAGTACATAAGTGTGGGGACTTTCCTTATTAAAAGGTCCCAATTAGGGTTGCCAGGTCCTGGTCAATGTGTCCCCTTGTAACTCCTGTTATTTATGCCCTTCATTGACTGCCAACAACAGGTTTGCAATCTCAAGTCTTATGCAAAGACATTCCTGGGGATTTCATTTTGACATGGTGAAAAGCCAATATGGTGCCCCCAAATCTACTCTCAGTCTGAAGACTGGCAGTTGAATGGTGCCCCCAGATCTGCCATCTCTGGCCATCTGTCACACATTGTCTAATGCTTTGGGCTGGATCCGATTTTAAGTACAAATGGAAGTCCACAGAAAGGTGACGAAAAAAATAATAAAATCAAACACACAGAGAACACCAAGATACCAAACAAGACCTTTGCAGACTAATTTCTTGCTGTAAAGGCAAATCTTATTACACCATAAAAGCCCACAAATATACGGGAGGGGGGAATATACACTGAGACAGTTATTAAGAACTGGCCGAAGGTCAGGTCTGTTTCTGCAAATGGAAAGGGCAAAATTGGTACGATTCTTTTCCCTGCCATCCTTCTTTCATGCCAGTCTTCCTTCCGGAACTCAGAGTGATGGAGATGGGTTCAGGGACTGCAAAATGGAGTCCCCCTTCACAATACTATTTTTTTTTTAAAAAAGGTAGCTTGAGTTGGGTGATAGTATCACTAACTGCCTTGGCAAGCGGTCTGAAAACACAGGCTGTACTTCAAACTTCTTTTTATGCACTTACATTGAACATGGACATTTTAATACGCCTCTCCACTATGACTTCTGTAGCTTACAGTGTATGCATGCATGCATGCATGCATACATACTGCCAATAGTTTTACCAGTCTCCTCCTGGGGCCTGCAGTTCTCCTTAGGGTTGCCAGGTCTGGGTTGAAAAATACCTGGAGACTTTGGGGGTGGATCCAGGAGTGGGTGGGGTTTGGGGAGGGGAGGGGCCTCAGCATGGCACGATGCCATAGAGTCCACCCTTCAAAGCAGCCATTTTCTCCAGGAGAGCTGATCTCGGTCAGCTGGAGATCAGTTGTAAAAGCGGGAGATCCCCAGGCCCCACCTGGAGGCTTGGCAACCCTAGTTCTCCTGGAGTTACCACTGCTCTCCAGACTACAGAGGACGGTTTCCCTGGAGGAGCTGGTAGCTTCAGTGGCTGGAATCCATGTCGTCACATCCCCACTTAAGTTCTCTCTTCTCCTCAAACGCCACCCATCTCAGGAACCACCTCCAAATCTCCAGGAATTTCCCAAGCTGGAGTTGGTAACCCTAACTGCAGCCACAACATATCCATATCCTAAAGCGCATATTCAATCTGGGGAAGTCGAACAAGCAACTTGCAATATGGCATGGGAAGGAATTGTGTGTCAGGAAAATTTAGCAAGCCCAGATCAGGAGGGTTGCCAGCTCTAGGTTGGGAAATTCCTGGAGATTTTGAGGGTGGAAAGAAAGACACCGGGAGGGGAAAACAAACCCGACCCAAAAACTGGAATCAAGAACCAAAAGGGTGAGAAGAGAGTCTAATGAAGGGCCAATATTAAAAACCTAGTTAAAACTTCTAATATACAAAAATACAAGTATTTATTAGAAAGACAGTTAAAAACATACATAAGAGCCCAATGAAAGCCTCGTAAAAAAAGTATAGCTTAAACACAAGGGCCAATACACATGACCTGACCCGCTTCTGCCCTATCGGGGCCTTCTTCATAGGTCAAACAATATTGAGGTACACATAACTTAAATACATATTGCAATAAGATAACCAATCAGTGAATATTGGACCAGGAAGAGGAAGGGGGTAGAGAAAAGAGATAAAAAGAATATTGAATATGAATAATAAAATATTTTTTTAACTTACAATATGATAAAAATGGCTATATTACTTAAGCAGCAAGACCTAAAGACACATGACAAAGATGACTTTCACCTTTTGAGGCCTCACAGACATCTTTGTATGTTTTTAACTGTCTTTCTAATAAATGTATTTTTGTATATTATAAGTTTCAACTAGCTTTTTAATATTGGCCCTTCATTAGACTTCCTTCTTACCCTCGTGGTTCTTGCTGCCACTGTCACCACCTGAAATACAGGCAGGAAGGAAGTGGGAGGAGGCGAGCACCAGCACACTGATGTCACTTCCGGCCAAAATAGGAAATGAGGTTGTGAGGCTCGGAACATGGCTGGCCCCAGGTCACCCACCCCAGTTGTAATTCTGGGAGATCTCCAGGCACCACCTGGAGACTGGCAACCCAGTCTTCCTGTCTGGATCAGGATTATCGAATGGCAATGTGAAATCCTCAGGACACATACTGTGCATAACATGAAAGCAGTGCGGCACTGTGGTAAGAGTGTTGCACTGGGCCTAGGGAAATCCAGGATCAAGTCCATACGCACCCTGCAGCTCATTGGGTTTAGGCCATTCACTACCCCTTATGAGTGTTGTGGGAATAAAATAAGAAAGGGAGTCCCATACCCTGAGTTCCTTGGGGGAAAAAAGGTTTCCCTTGCTCAAAAGCCAGTCGAATCCAACTCTAGGGGGCGGTGCTCACCTCTGTTTCCAAGCTGAAGAGCCAACGCTGTCCAAAGACATTTCCGTGGTCATGTGGCTGGCATGACTAAACGCCGAGGTGCACGGAATGCTGTTCCCTTCCCACCGAAGCGCTACCTATTTATCTACTTGCAATTTCTTGCTTTCGAACTGCTAGGTTGGCAGGAGCTGGGGCCAGAGATGGGAGCTCACTCCATCATGCGGCACTCGGGCCTCGAACTGCCGAGCTACTGACCTTCCAGTCTGCAGCTCAGCGTCTTAACCTCTGAGCCACCGCGGCCCCTTCCTTGGAAAAAGGGTAGGACAAAAATGACCTAGATGGGCGGAAGCAGGATTGTACCCAAAAAAATGCTATGTGCCTGCTAGAAAAGACAGACGCGGAGGGAGAGTTATGGCTTGCGGCTTAATAAAGCAAAATAAATACCTTGTCAAGTAAATAACTGCATGTTGCTAACCACCACAGGGTTAAGAGGACACCTGACCTACCCGCAAATAAATGGGTGGGTGTCCGCTAAAATACCAGGCAGTGATTTACAGCCACTTTGGCCATGAGGTAAGAACACCACGGCTATAAAAGCCGCTTAAGCAGAAGGGGCCTCCGGACGGTACGGGGAACGAGCAGGAGGTGCCCGCCAAAGCTCTTGCGCCAGCACGATTTTGTTTTGTACATATGTAGCATGCGAGACAAGGTGACTGGGGAAATTAATAAGGTTGTGGCTGCAGAGGGAATTCCAAGGGCAGCGCACAGAGAAAATCAAATCACAGCTTAGTCTTTCATTACATTTTCCATTAATATCCAAGTTGTTTGGGGGCAATTCAGATCAGCACATCACATGAGCCTCGCGCGAGGAAGTGCCTCTGCCTCAGAACTCCGCTCATTCAGAACTGCCTGTAATTGCAAAGCTGATTTGCAAGGCGACCAGCAGTGGCCCTCTTCTGATGCATGCAGGAAACATGCACGCTAGACTAATTAATTCTTTCTGATGTGCAGGGGCCTACATGGCCACAGCAAAATCTAGACTTGAAAGACATTGTTCCTCACCCTATGGTCCCGAAGATCTAGGGTTACCAAGCCCCACCTGGCAACCAGCAACAGACCAGAGGGGTGGGAACAGGGCTATTTTTGGGCAGGAACGCACAGGAACGGAGTTCCGGCTGGCTCCCAAGTTGGCCACACCCAGCAGGAACTCATTAGCATAATAGGCCACACCCAACAGCAGAAACTCATTAGGATCCAGGAAAATGCAGGTGATATCATGCACCTCTAGGAATCACCAGAAACTCGATGGTAAAACCATCAAATTTCAGAAATTCCTAGAGCGGTACGACATCACAGGCTGGATAACCACACTTCTGGTAACATGGGGGTGCGGCCTAATGTGCTAATGAGCTGTGCTGTCAGGGGTGTGGCCCAATATGCTAATGAGTTCCTGCTGTTGGGTGTGGCCTATTATGCTAATGAGTTCCTGCTGGGCTTTTTCTACAAAAAGAGCCCTGGGGGGGAACATGGGGGAGGCATGACATCAGTTCCAGGAAAATGCAGAAGTGATATCATGCACCTCTAGGAATCACCAGAAACTCAATGGTAAAACCGTCAAATTTCCAGAAATTCCTAGAGCGGTACGACATCACATCCAGTTTTCCTGGAAGTGATGTCATACTCTCACCAACAGTGATTTACTTCCCCCCCCCTTTCTCTTGCCAGCTGCTGGAGTGTCGGCGAGCAAGGCCGATTGGGAACTGATGATCTCCCGTTCCCAGCAGGCATATGGCATCCCTATGGAGATCAATTGCTGTAGCCTGAAAAACAAAAGATACTGCTTTGTTGCCAGGGGATTCACAGTGTGGTAGTGTGGTTGGAATGGATTTGGGAGATCCCAAATTCAGACCCTCACTCTGCCCTGAAGCTTGCCGGGCAGCCTTCAGCCATGTACTCGCTCTCAGCCTAACCTACCTTACAGGGTCGTTGTGAAGAAAAAAAATGGAGAACAGGGAACCATGCATGCTGCTCTGAGCTTTGTGGAGGAAAGACAGGGAAAAATGTATTAGATATTTAAAACATTTCTGGTCTGCTTTATCTCTTCAAGACTCATGGTAGATACCAGAAGCATGCCTGCTGATTCTTTTCACATGCCTTCTGGAACGCTCATGGAGAACTGTTTTCTTTGAACACATCTTCCTGTCAGAGTCTTTCTCATGGAAAGGCAACAGCATTAAGCTGCTCCCACAATCTGTTGCCCTTCCATGTACAGGGAAATTCTGATGTCACAGGCAGAAACTTAGTTACTTGTACGGTGGTTCTTTGCTTTGGCTGTGATGTGGATGGGACAGTGTAGATTCCCACACCTCCCCTCTCCCTTCCGGTGTTGTTTCATCTCCATTTCCCAATATGCTAGCCATCCCACCCCCACGGTGGACATTCAGCCTTTTTATTGGTAGTAGATGTATTCCACCTTGACATGGATAGCCCAGGATAGCCTGATCTCATCAGATCTCAGAAGCTAAGCAGTGTCGGCCCTGGTAAGCATTTAGATGGGAGAATTCCAAGGAATACCAGGGTTGCTATGCAGAAGCAAGCAATGGCAAACCACCTTTTAACATCTCTTGCCAGGAAAACCCTGTGGGGCTGCCATAAGTTGGCTGCAGCTTCAGGGCAATCATCCCTCCCTCCCTCCCTCCCTCCCTCCCTCTCTCTCCCCCTCTCCCTCTCTCTCTCTCTTTCTCTCTCTCTCCTATCTATCTATCTATCTATCTATCTATCTATCTATCTATCATCTATCATCTATCAATCTACACACTAAAGTGATATATTTGCTACTTATTAAAACAAGAAACCTGACAAAAGGCCTGCCCATTGCCAGGGTGGTGGGGACAGCTGTTTTGAAGGGAATGGGTGGAGCATATCCTCATGCAGACCATTCACTGCCCCTGCAAATGCCTTTGGCTCAGTGAGAACACAATGGGAAATCATCCCTGTGTTGTAGCAACTGTGGACCATCTCCTTTGTGTGTGAGAGAGGGAGAAGGTATGTGAAAAGGCAGGATACTCTCATCCAAACGTATAATGGAAACTGAGTAGGATCTACTGCGTATTGTGCACAACCTAGTCAATTCCAACTAAGGATGACCCTATAAATGAACGCTCTCCAAAATGTCCTATCATTAATAGCCTTGTTCAGGTCTTGCAAACTGAAGGCTGTGGCCAATCCATCTCATCATGGGTCTTCCTCTTTTCCTACTGCCTTCAAACTTCTATTGCTGCTTTATTTCAGACTGCCAGTGTGCTTTCCCTCCCAAACCAGGAAGTGACGTCACTGAAGACTAGCAATATTTCTGCACTTCGTTTCCCTGCGTGTTTTCCGGCACTGTCTTGCATAATAATGAAGTACATCAGTACTGCATGTCAGGAATGAGTGGGGGAATCTAATGAGCATCTGCAGAAGTAGGTGTGAAACCATTTCAGGCTATTATTTTGTATACCTGGTAAAAAGCAATTCTGACTCACTCAGAGGCATGATTGACAAGCTGGTGGGCACTCCTTTTCAAAATAGTCGTGACTCATAGCCCTCGGGAAGTATTTCAGACAGTGGAGCTCCTGTATGAACATTTGGAAGGAGCTGAGATAAATAATGAGAACCTGATGCCCATCCCCTCCCAAATTCTAATTATTACAAACAAACAAAAGCACTCCTCGGGGAGGAAAATTCACCATGAGAGACAGACGGGAGGGTAAAATCAACAGATTTCAAAAGGAACGAGTAGTCCTCCTAAGTGATATTAGGATATGGGGGAAGTCGAATGGACTTGCCTTTCAAAAGCAACAGTGTGGTTTGAATTGTTCTGAATATACAAAACACAGGCTCAGAGTTGAATGGTATCAAAGCAATCAGCCAGTCTACCACTAATGAATTCAATAGCAGTGAAGCCCATTTTCTTCTGCTCGTTTTCCCCACAAACAATTTACAGTGCAAATGTATTTTTGAGGGATACAAATTGTCCTGCGTTAAGATTCTTTGCAAACTGCTTCTAGATAATGGCAGCGATGAAAGGCTGTAAACAGTTTCCTGGAACTATTTGGGGAAAATACAGGCTTTTTTAAATAACGTGAACTCTGAGTGCTGTGCATTGAGAGTTGGCTGAAATCGTTGGCGTGTTCGGGCGGAGGAAATGGTAGAGGACCAAGAGCAGATCTGAAGGGATACAAGCAATCTAAGGGAAGCCAACTGCTACAAAATAGCATATCTGCTTGAGTGGAAATACAGCAACATTCCACCCCCCCAAAAAAAATAATAATGGTGGGCTAGAAGCCACCAATGGTCTGAAGGCTATCTAAGTTAGTCATCAGTAGTAGGTGTTTAATAAAGTGAGATGCAGAAGGTTTAACATTCGCAACCTAAACACGTTTACTTGGCAAGAAATACCATTTGTTTAATTCATTTGCACAAAATGGGCTGCAGACCATGAAGCTGTATTAGGACTGCCAGCTCTGGGTTGGGAAATACCTGGAGATTTTGGGTGTGGAAACTGTTCGCTGCTTCCATCTATAATGGAAGTGCTGTACTCTAAATCCAGAAGCAATTACATTACAACCTTGTCAATATCTACCAACAAATGCTGAAAGACCTGGACACTAGCTTCAGGGGCCCTCCAGCTGAATTGGATCCCTGAATTTTGTCCCCCCCAGTCCATGCCCCTCAGTGGCCCCAAATTGCCCTCTTATTGGAGCAGCTGCCCTATGGAAGCAATTTCAAGATGCTTTAATATGCAAGCAGTATTATGAGATGCAGTCCTTAGTGGTACACATGTGCATGGAGGCATCCCTGCCAAGCCAAAGCCTTCTAGCTTATAAAGGTAAAGGTTCCCTTGCTCGAAAGCCAGTCGAATTAGACTCTAGGGTTGCGGTGCTCATCTCCATTTCAAAGCCGAAGAGCCAGCGCTGTCCGAAGACGTTTCCGTGGTCATGTGGCCGGCATGTCTAAACACCAAGGCGCACAGAACGCTGTTACCTTCCCACCGAAGTGGTAACTATTTATCTACTTGCAATTTCTTGCTTTTGAACTGCTAGGTTGGCAGGAGCTGGAACTAGAGACGGGAGCTCACTCCGTCATGCGGCACCCGGGTCTCGAACTGCTGAACTACTGATCTTCCACAGCCTGCAGTTCAGCGTCTTAACCACTTGAGCCACCACAGCTCCTTTCTAGCTTATAGTACTATAGTATAAAAGTAATGGTTCCTCTGCAAGTCAATGGTCTATTTAGCAAAGAACTGCTATGAAAATGAAATATATATATATATTTTGGGGTCCCATATTGGCTCTGTATTTAACTTAGGAAGTTTCTGCCGTTGATCCTCTGCTTTGAGGGTCTTCAGCATGGCAAGGTCAAGGTGAACCTGCAGAAGCATAACATGTCACTCAGAATGATTTAGACTTGTACAAAGGCAATTTCTGTTCTGGATTGTCCTTAAGGGAACAATGGGAGCCAACAATATGCTGAGTCTGATGTACAGAACTGGAGCACGGAGGTTTTCCTTTTTCTCACAAAACTTTTATTCTTGTGACTTTTGGCCGTGGGCTTCCATAGCTAACAGAGTCCTTTCATAACTACAGAATCTTAACACTGGATAAATAACTGGGATTGCTTCAAATGGGACTCCCCCCCCCTTTGTATCTTCCCATTAATGATAACACACCCATTCCTAAAGCATAGTTTTGTATTTAGGTGGGGGACCACATTATTCATACCAATCTGTATACAGAGTATAATTTCATTCTCTACTGAATGCTCTCCCTCTTTGACAATAGGGAGGCTCCCTGGGGAAGGCAGACATTGTCCCAGGGGAATTTTGGAAGAAGACTACAGACCGATATTCTTAGTAATGTGAAGAATGAAATCTGATCACCAGGAGGTATACCTCCTACCACACAGGACTACAGGGGCAGTGGTTGTTTTCGCTGCAGAAGACCCAGATTCATTCCCTGTAACTTCTAGTTCAGTTCCTGTAACTGCTTTGGCGGTGTGTGTGTGTAGAAATTGAATAAATTAAAAAACCTAAAAATAAATAGTTAAAGGATATCAGGTGTTGGGGAAAGAACTTTCAATCCCTTAAAACCAGTTAAAGTAGACTATAATGAGCTGGATGGGCCATAGAATGAGTTGGAAGGGACCTACAAGGTCATTCGGTCCAACCCCCTGCACAATGCAGGAAATTCACAAATACCCCCCACACCCACAGTGACCGCTGTTCCATCCCCAGAAGATGACCAAAAACAAAAAACAAAAAACCCTCCAGGATCTCCAGCCAAACTGGCCAGGAGAAAAATTGCTTCCTGACTCCAGCATGGCAATCAGCATTTCCCTGGGCATATAAGAAAGGACCACAAGAACTAAGCACTGATGCAACCCTTCCTGTTCTCCCTCTCATGATCTGCCTAAGCTCACAGAATCAGCATTGCTGTCAGATGGTCATCTAGCCTCTGTTTGAAAACCTCCA
>NW_015165255.1:31416-41174 GCF_001447785.1 Gekko japonicus
CCGCTCTGTCAGGATGTTCTTCCAAATGTTTAGCCAAAAACTCTTCTGATGGTCTATTTCTGCTTAAGGCAAGTTTACATGACAGCCAACTTTATAACTTCTCCTTCACTTTTTTTTTTGTTGTCTCCCCCCCCCCTCTTATGGAGTATGGTTCAAAATTAATGCTTCAGATAAATGCAGGTGCACAGAAAACAATCCCCTAAACATAAACCAAGTGGGGGGAAAGGATCAGGCAAGGCAGCTTTTATACCAATAGATTGAGAAATGCCCTTGGGAAATTTCTCTAATCTTATCTGATTTTTCTTTTAACTTCCCTCACAATTCATGCATATCTATTTTCCTGAGCAAATTCATTATACATTTCAAGTTGCTTGAAATTCTGAAGTAACTCGGCAGATGAGCATATCCCTCCCCTCCCCGTGAAATGTATCTAACCTTTACGGAAGCTCTTAAGTTCACTCAAAAATGTCAACTATTTCATCTGAACAGGACCCGAAATTTCCTTGGAATGGGCAAAAGAATCTAGAAACAAAACAATGAGGGAGAGAACAAGAGCAAGCAAGCTCAGCTCATAAATGCTCAGAATGATGTCATGGATTTCTATCATGATGTCGAAATGCAAAGGTCATCTTGGGGGGATACCTTCATATTATATACCTTCCCCTTATCAGACACACCATCCATTTGCCTCTATTCATAATAAAGCCCAAGTCCTTGTTTGCTAGAAACTAGGACCACTAGCTTCTCATAGCACATTCCTAGGAGTGCCTTCTCTGGGTTGGGAAACTTCTGGAGATTTGGAGGTGGACCCTCAGAAAGGTGTAGTCTGGGAAGGGGAAAGACTTCAGCAGGATGTAATGCCATAGAGTCCATCATCCAAGGCAGCCATTTTTCTCCAGGTGAACTGATCTTTGTCACTTGGAGATCAGTTGTAATAGTGGGAGCTCTCCAGCCACCACCTGGAGACTGGCAACCCTACTTCATCTCACACTTCAACTTCACAAAGGATCTCACCCTTCCATTCTCTTCCTCTCTCTTTGCTTTACTTTGACCTACTTCAGAACATTACATTCAAGCCAGGGGTTAGGGGAGGCACAAAAGGCAAGCGAGACAAAGGATAAAAGAAAGAAATGTTATCACCTGGATTATCCTTCCCCAAATCTCCCACACACTAGAGCTTCCTGTAATCAGAACTGGATCAAGTTACCCTCCAGCAGCTGCATGGATTAGCTTCACACCTATGTGAGTGTTTCCAAACCTGTTCAGAGAGATTGGGTAGGGGGAACAGAACAAGTCCAATGTCTTAAAAATAGCTACTGATATGTCTCCATGCTATTATCAAAGCGAGAGCCTCTCCTCTCACTTCCTTCCACTGGGAAGTGAAAAGAAGAAGGGAAGATCCATTAGAAGGGAAGATCCTTCCCACGCAGTATAATACGTAGCCTTAGAAGTGACAAAGAGAAGAAAAAGAATGCTGAAGTAATAGACAACCAGAAGGGATTCTATGGGTTTGGGGAAATCAGAAATGTGATCGAACATGAAGGACCCTCTTAGAGGTTTAAAGAAGAGTCTAAATGAAGATAAGACACTCAATCCATTTGGCTTAAGAGATTCTGAGACCTTAGCTATGTCGTTTAAATTATTCTGTAGAATTGCCAAAAATGTATATTATTCTAACATGAAATGCAGTCATCTTTTTATTATTATTTTGAAGCCCCAACCTATAGTTTATTTAAACTGCATGTAAACCTACTTCTGACTCCTAAAAATGGCCCCTGTGAGATACAGGCTATCAGGACTGATTTCCATCTTGAATGTTGAGGTCTCTAAATGGCAGCCACAAGAAAAAGCAATCTATTAATATATTTGGTATAGCACAATGACTACAAGTGTGAGTTGGATTGACAAGTCCTTCCTGGGCACGGTGGGTAATGGTGGGATAGTGTTGCCAGATCCAGGCTGGGAAACTCCTGGATATTTGGGGATGGAACCTGAGGAGGACGGGGACCTCAGAGGGGTACAATGATATAAAGTCCACTGTGATGAACTGACCTCCAAAACCAAGATACTTAGTGCATCAAATTCAGAAAGCTGGGAGATTAGGGGTTAATGCTTCACTGTAAAGCACAGTTTGATTGACAGGCTGCTGTCTACATGTGCACCCCCTTCTGTCTGATTGGTCAGTGCCAGCTGAGGAGAGTTTTATAAAGTCTTGTTAGTCTGGTCAGAGGGAATCATTTATATTTTGGCTTGGCAGTTGTCAGTCAGGAGTGTGTGTTGGTCTGAGGGATGCAGACAAGTTCATTTGGGAAGTGAAGGGATAAAACCCCTAGCCCTTATGGTGTACCCTCGCCATTTGAGAAAAAGTTCAGAAATCAGAACTTAAGAGTCTAAGGATGCGGTCAGACAGTGTGCTGAGAGTGGGTTAAACTGCTCCGATTCTAACCGGATTATATTTGATCTGGATAATCGCGATCACACTAACCTCCCTTATCCCGCCTTCACCACGCAGTCACATCGCTCCCCAGTGTCTACACTACCGATGCGCGGGAGCGTGTGTCAGCGGGTTGTTTTTATTTTTTCTCAGTTTGCGCATGTGCATAGGTGCTCATCCGTATAATGGGGGGGCGAAACTACCATGGCGCATGCACAGAACCACCACAGTGCATCAATCCAACCCCTCCAACAAAAGACTTCCCTTTAAACATTTGACCCGAAAATGGCCTCTGTGACCGATTAAATGTCGGTTTTCTAAACACGGTAGCAGAGCTCCGCCTATGTGCGCACCGCCGACGTTCAAAAAAAATGGCGGGTGAAAAGTGGAAGCCTTGGGCAGCTTTTGAGTGGGGAGGGGGTTTAAACCGGAAGTGGCTTGACACCGGAGGAGCAATCACATAGGAGGAAAATGTGGCTTTAAATGGGAGAGCTGAGAAATCACCACTTCGGGACCTGGTGACAAAATACTCCGGGTTAAAGCGGTTTTGAGCTGGAAACCAACAGCTGGGAATGGGAGGCAGATGTTGACTGTGTGATCCTGCATATAAAATCCGTTGCTGAACCATCACGACACCAGATCAAACGGCACGTCTGAATGTACCCTAAGTGTCAGCCCTAGTTGAATTCTATTTAGAAGAAGAAGAAGAAGAGAAGAGATTGGATTTATACCCCGCCCTTCACTCGGAGTCTCAGAGCGGCTTACAAAGTCCTTTTCCTTCCCCTCCCCACAACAGACACCCTGTGAGGTGGGTGGGGCTGAGAGAACTCCAACACAAACTGCTCTTTTTCAAGGACAGCTGTGCCAGAGCTTGTGACTGACCCAAGGTCACATCAGCAGGTGCAAGTGGAGGAGTGGGGAATCAAACCCGGTTCTCCCAGATTAGAGTCCGCACACTTAACCACTACACCAAACTTCACAGTATCCAGAACTGGAGTTTAGGTCTGTCAGAAGAGACTGGATAGGAGGTTGAAAACTGTCAGTCTAGCAAAACAGGAAAGGGATTATCGATCCTAGAAAAGGAAGGATATTTCTTACCCAGAGGATTCAACTCAGAAGGGACCCCTGGTTTGTGTGAAAAGAGAAATGGTCTTAGACTCCTCAAGAGTAAAAAAAGGGAAAGTTATAATCACACAAGGCAAGTATTTAAATACAGGAAGAAATTACTAACTTCCAGGAAACTAAGATAGTTTTATGAAAGTTTATTAAGACACACTGTTGCTGAAAGAAATCTCCAAGACAAACAAACCGCTCACAGTTAAGAACTGAGTCTCTAGGAATATAAGAGACTATACTCTGTTGCCTGTTCAAAATATTCCAATTTGTATAAACAACCAAATGTCCCTCAGCTTCTCAGCCCCTGCCCTATTCCTAACTCAACTAATCCTGTTCAATAAAATCAACCTTTCTGTTTGAACTTTACATTGTGTCAAGTGCCATTTCCAAAGGGATTTATAAGAGGGCTCCTGCTGAGTTACAATAAATTTCTTGCCTGGGCAAAAGCCAAATAACTTCTCTATCACAGAGTGGGACACACAGAAAGTTATAATTCTATAATTCAAACAGGCTACTAAGAGGCTGCTCAGTCAGGGCGGGGAAGAGAGCGTTTTGGCAGGAAAATCTGCCTCACAGAGAAGCAGCAGGGGTCCATCGTATCCATCCTCCAAAGAATCCATGTTCTCCAGAGGAACTAATCTCTGTAGTCCCACCTGGAGGCTGGCATCCCTAAGTGTGAGTCACAAAGTCCCATAATTCTTTTAAATCTAGCATCTGTTATGACCTCAGTAGGTGGTCTTGAGCAAGCTGTTCTCTCTCCGCCTCATCTCCTCATTTGCAATATGAGGTAATAACAGTGACCTGCCTCATGGGATTGTTGTGAAAATTACTTAGAATGTATGTGAAGCTTTTGGAATTTTCAAGAAGTACTATATAAATGTATTCCTCTCAATAGCACACTATTCCATTTATCTATTATTACCAAAGGATGATCACTGTGCGGTTTTGAAAATAATGCAGCAGAAAGTGCTAGAGTCAATGCGTGGCAGATGGGTTCTCAAAGAGAAATTCTCTAATTAAAACTTATGGAAAATATTGTGCTACTGGAGTATGAATTCATTAAGAAAGTACTATAAAACAATGCTTGCCTGGCTAAGTCCTTGTATGCACAAAGTTTCTAAGGATGTCAGAGTCTGTAGTCAGCATGAAGAATCAAGACACACTCAGTAATTGAGGGCAGAGACAAGAAATGACATCTGGAAACCCAGCAGGCTTTGATCTGCATATAGCTCTTCATGATGGGAAGGGGTTGTGACTCAGTGGTAAAACACTATCTTTGCACGCAGAAGGTCCCAGGTTCAATCTCTGGCATCTCCTTTTTAAAAAAACAAAATAATCTCAGCTGCAAGGATTGGAAAAGAGCTTCCTCTGCCTCAGACCTTGGAGAGCAACTACAAGTCAGTGTAGATACTACTCAGCGAGATGAAGCACAAACCAGCTTGCTGTACGGTAGCTTAATTTGTTCTGGAGTAACACTGATAAAAAAAGAAATGGTAACAGAGGGTTGGATTCCATCAGTCTATTCTACTAGCAGAGGTATTTTCATCCTTGCCCCCGATGCTCAGAAGAGCTTCTAGAGCGAGGGGAAGGCCCCTACCACCGGGCAAAATGGCCATCACTAGCAGAACAGATCCATCAGATGTGGCAGATATAAGGAAATGCAGCCACTTAGAACCATGCTGACCTGATCAATTCTTGGTCAAATGAATAACATTCTCAGTGTGTAGAACGTGTTACAAATAGTACCACTGCTGCTTGCTGAAACAAAGGCTAAGGCGGCATGTTGAGTCCAGACAGAATTCCCATCAGCACAACAGAACTTCCCTGCCTCCCCCTTCCCACTGGAGCCTATGATCACCACAACATGCTGCTCCTGGGGCACAGGGCACCTGGAGGAACTAAGGGTGGGGGAGAGACTACAGAAGGAAGGGGGAATCAGTGGAAATAGCCAGTTTAGTCTGGATCCACCCAGTGTCCTACATGATGGTTATCCGGCCAGATGTAACAAAGATTTCCTAGCTTGAAGACTTGAACTGCATGAGTACTCCCCTAAAACTTCATTCACACGTTCACTTTTTGATGTTGGTGTCATTACCTCCTTGGCTGACCCATTAATGCACAAACATTTTGATCCCATAGACGGGCTGAACTAATGGGAAAATAACACACCAGCATCTATCTTACATCAAGGCTGGTATCACCAGAATGCAAGAACCTGCCTCTTAGAAAGAACTATAAGTTACGTACAGCATGACATCTGGCCATAGAGAAGGAGCAATGAGTCAGCGACATGCTATAAATCTAAAGAATGCTAGAGTATCTGTTGCCTCCTTCTTCAAGCTACTACTCAACTTGCAAGAGGAGTCCGCTTCCTAATGGGTTCTGTGCTGTCTACTCGTGTCTGAAGAAGGGAGCTTGGACTCTCAAAAACTGATACCCTGAAACTCTTGTTGGTCTCCAAGATGCTACTGCACTCAGATCTAACTGTTCCACTGCAAACCAACAAGGCTGCCCTCTGAAACAATGCCCTTTCTCTTTCCGCCGAGCAGTGAACGTCCCTGCCTTCCCTACCCCACCTGCATTTCCTGGTGTGATACAAAAGAAGGTGGAATTATGGCTGTACCCTTGCTTTGGTTACACAGTTTGATCTCCGTCTTCCGAAAGCTGCCTAGCTCTCCCCCCTCCCAAACCAAGGAAATATTCATTTGTTCCATGTCATGCCAATAGGACACTGTTGCAATGTTGACCGTTTCACAGGCACAACAGACTGGCTGGGCAACCCTGGACAGAGTTACACCATTCTCACTCCCTATGACTTCAGAGGGAGTACGCTGTGAATGTCTGTACAGTTCCCACACAGCTGAGCTCGGCACCTGGCTCTACGGGCATCTGCTGTTTCCCAAAAACACATGGCAGAAGGAAACTTCCAAGGCAGTGCATTAAACCAAATTTAACTCAAACCAAGGAACTGGTTTCCTTCCCCTGCCCTTTCCCTCCTTAGAGAGGGTGGGGTTTTTTTTTTAAAATTAAAAAATAGCCTCTAAGCCAGAATTTTCTAGTTAAAAATATTCTAGGAGTGTCATCATTTTTTTTTTGCAATAATGCATGTGCAAAGGAAGAAATTGCTTAATGCAAGAAACACAAACTCCGAGTCAGCAAGATTTGGGCTGCCACCATCTATTATGCGGTTTCCGACAAGGCGTCTGCCATTAAAAGGAGTTGACAAGGTACAGACTTGGGGAAGCAGTGGTGGGGGCGGGGAGAGAAGTAAACGGGAAACTGGCCTTTCGGCTTTTTGCAACTTTCAAAATCCAGCAGCTCTGAAAATTAGATACAGACTAATGGTATTTTCATAAACTCCTTGAGTGCCCGTAAGATGCTATGTTAATTCCCGGGGCATTCTGAAAAATGAGGACAGGGGACCAAAGGCAAAGAAGTTCATAATTACTTTTTAATATATATTTCTGGAATTCATTCTGCTACATGCTATCTGTCCTATAAGCTGTACTGGCAGAGGAGGGGAGAGGGGCATTGTGGGACGGAATAAATAGGACCTCATAACTTTTGTCAACCTGCATTAAATTGTACTGAGCGCCATGGTAAACAAACAAGACCAAGGAAGCGCATACAATGAGGGAATAATTCAGGCTCCATAGTTGCAAATCTTCTTCTCTCTGAGCATCTCATTAATCATAGCCATACTCATTTATACACTTAAAGAAGCTATAAACAAAGAGAGAGATGGCTCGTCTCATTACATTTTTTTTGAGTTAACTTTCCAAACAGTTTATAACATCAGCCTTATGGCTGGTGACGGAGTCTCCTTACTTGCAGGGATCAGAGAGCTCTTGCGAAGAGGGAAGAAGATCCTCCAGGTAACAAATCAAACTAGATAGGGGGGAAATTACTGTTAGAAACTCTGTGATTAAAGCTCCGTGACACCAGCATGCTTAATCCTATAATTTAACCACTTTTCCACTGTGAGTCCGTACGGAACTAACACTGATTTAAGGATGGTTCACACCAATGGCACAATCCTGTTTATTTTCTTCTGCTTGCTCACATTTTTTTTAAAAAGAGAGAATGGGGGAGAGAGGGTTGTCAGCCCTGGCTTAGTAGATACCTGGAGATTTGGAGAAGGTACCTGGGGAGAGCAGGGTTTGGGGAAGGAGCTCACTAGGATGTGAGCTGTGTGGTATAACAAAGAATCTGTCCTGCAAAGCTGCCATTTCCTCCAGGAGAACTGATCTCTGTCGCCTGGAGATCAGTTGTTATGGTAGGAGAACCGTCTCCTTGGCCAGATTTAATGTTCTTCCTCCCGCTCTTCTCTCTGGCAGATTCCAGGGGATCCCCTATTCTAGCAGGTGCTGTGCTTGTATGAAGGACTGTGTTGAAACGGTCCCCCACATTCTTCTTCAATGTCCATTTGGCACCTCGTCAGGATCTTCTGTACCCTATATTAGCTTAATTCTAAGAGATTCCTGATGATTTTAAGGTTCTTTTTTTTGCTTGATAATCTAGATGCGGAAATGACTGAAATAATAGCAAGGTTTCTTCTTAGTGCTATGGCTATACGTTCTGATAAGTCATACTAAGCATTAGGTTTTTCTGCTTTTATGCTGTTTTTCCATGTTGTAGCTCCAGTTTTACCCTACATGGATTTGTATTTTCCGATCTGTATTTAATTTGATCTCCTATTGTACGTATGTACATATGCCAATAAAGGCTTGCCAAAGTAAGCTAGGAGAACATCAGGGCCCACCTAGAGGTTTGTAACCCCAGGTAGAGAAGGGAAGTTAGGAGGAGGACAACTTTCATCTGCATCCTGTGTCACACAGGCCCAGCAGGAAGAATGGGTTTGAAAGGGAACTATCCATCGAAAGGAAGAAGCGCAAGGGGACCCTGTCAGGGGAGAAGTGGAAATCACCTCAAAGGCACGCTTTTTCCCTGTCCAGTCATCCCTGAGGAAAAAATAAATTTCTTCAGAGATGTCGAAGCAAAATGCTTGACTGCTCTGGGAGATTTCTCTTGTTCGTACTGTCACGGGAAAGTTATTGCTCATCTTTTCTGGCAGACTGTTCGCCGTTTAAAAATGTTTGGGGCTCTTCTCCGTTTTTTAAGGAAGACATATGATTTTGTGTGTCATTAATGGCTTCTGCTGTCATTTGCTCCTTACAGAGCAAGGCAATCTGAAAAGGCAGTTGTGGCAAAATCCCACAGCGCAAGGAGGTGAGAGTACATACCACAGTGCAGTCAGACATTTTATGGATCCTTTATGGATCCTTCCTACTTTATAGCTATGGATGGCTGTAACCTAATCTAGGCCACAAAGTGTGAAGGGGCTGAAGTTTGAAATGCATAAGGCAGCAAGTATTTGTTCCATTGACTGGGAAAGGAGAGAAGCCCAATATCCTACTATTTATATTAGGCCTGGCCAATCAAGAGATGTTATACTGCTCGCCAATCACAGAAGCCAGTGTTCCATACCCTATTCCTCCCATGACCTGAAGGCAGGCTCTGTGTAAATATGGCCAGGCACTTTGGTCTTGGAGTCCAACCCTGGGGCATTTCAAGATACATTGCTATTGTGGATGAGAGGCAGATGGACAAAAATATGTTGGGACAATTATGGAGTTGGAAGGTTGTGTTGGTGTCTCTGAGACGGGCAAAGTACGAGACAGATGGACTTCCCTGGAGAGAGAGGGTAATTTATAGCCTAAAGGGAAAACATGTTGGCTCTTTGATACATTGGCACTTCTTGATTGGAGGGGCCATGTTCTTGGGGGGCTTGAGCCCCAGGACCTGGCACCCAGATCGGCTAAGGCTCTAGGACCCCATGTGGGGAGTGGGCCTGAAAGGGGAGCTGTTCCTTTTCTTGAGAGTGTGCTCATGTGTGACGGTCCATGTTTGAGATGAGGGATGATAGAGGAGACGGATGCCAGGGGAAGCCTGCATGTGAGACCGGGGGGGGGGGATGACGACAACCATGCACCCAGAAGGACCAGATGTTCAAGGATTATAAGATAATTATCCAGTAACCTTTCTTTCATATTCTTCTTCTTCTTTTGCTTAGCTGTATCTAGAACTGTCTTGTAATAAAGTTTTTTTAACTGAAGAGCCTTCACACTTCCTTACAGAAGGGTCCCTTTTAAAGATGATCCTTTGCTGACACTAAGTGAGGTGACCGATTTTCAAACCCCGAGGGGGT
>NW_015165255.1:41447-42387 GCF_001447785.1 Gekko japonicus
GGACCAGATGTTCAAGGATTATAAGATAATTATCCAGTAACCTTTCTTTCATCTTCTTCTTCTTCTTTTGCTTAGCTGTATCTAGAACTGTCTTGTAGTTACCATGAGTTGTGCCTTGTAGTAATAAAGTTATTTAACCGAAGAGCCTTCACACTTCCTTACAGAAGGGTCCCCTTTAAAGACGATCCTTTGCTGACACTAAGTGAGGTGACTGATTTTCAAACCCCGAGGGGGTGGCACGCTACCACATAGTGCAAAGGAGAGGGTCAAGAAATGGGCTTCTGCCCAAGTTCCTGGCAGGGCTGCAAGTTGGCAGGGGTTAGTCTGCAGGGGAAAGCACCCTCTCCTTTGGAGGGTGGTGAAGCCATTCCACTACAGTTGCCATCCTAAGTAGGTGCCGTACACTTCACATCTTGAGTCCAAGTCAAGACTAGGGTTGCCAACTCCAGGTTGGGAAATTCCTGGAGATTTTGTGGGGGGAGCTTGCAGAGGGCAAGATTTGAAGAGGGGATGGAGCTCGGCACTGTATAATGCCATTGAGTTCACCCTCCAAAGCAGCCATTTTCTCGGGGGGAACTGATTTCTGTCATCTGGAGATCGGTTGCAATTCCGGGAGATCTCCGGGCCCCACCTGGAGGCTGGCAAGCCTAGCCAAGATCCCACTGTTGCGGGGACTGAGTTTGGGGGAACTGATTCCTGTCATCTGGAGATCGATTGCAATTCCGGGAGATCTCCGGGCCCCACCTGGAGGCTGGCAAGCCTAGCCAAGATCCCACTGTTGCGGGGACTGAGTTTGGATCCAATTGGCCACTGCAGATCTGGGAGGTGATGGTGGGCATAAGTATGCCTGTCACTTCCTCCCACACTACCAGCAGCTTGGAGAAAGACAAGCTCCAGAGGGCCCAAGCCGCCGCCGCCGCCGCCGCCGCCTCCTCCTCCT